>NC_036839.1:3494346-3582858 GCF_002910315.2 Salvelinus sp. IW2-2015
TAATGGGTGCTATAATGACAGTCACTTCATCCTTGTGTTGTTTTAGTTTTTCACATTTTTGGGAGGCTAGACCATCAAACCTAACCTTGTGTTATGTGTAGTGGCATTTCAATMAGGACTTTCCTGCTATGGTAAATGGGTTAGAATGTCTGTCCAGCTCTAGACAATAAAGCTAGACTCTTGAGACAGTAACCTCATCTACACAACACAAGGTTGTACATGGTCATGTGTAGTGGCCTTTCAATGGAGACTTTCCTGCTTTGGTACATGGGTGAGTGTCCAGCTGTAGACAATAAGGACAGACCCCCAAGACCTTAATCTATATAGGTCATGAAAAAAAAAAAAAAAAGGCATAGGTTAAATACTGAGATTACAGACTAGTACTAAAACACTTGAAGTAGGCATTCTAGAGTTAAGTCAACAAGTTACTATATCATGGTGTTTACTTGATAGCTACGCTCCGTCTTTTGCCTTGCAAAAGTATTCAACCCCTTGGCATTTTTCCTATTTTGCTGCATTGCAACCTGTAATTTAAATGGATTTTCATTTATAGTCCAAAATTGGTGAAGTGAAATGAAAAAAATTACTTGTTTAAAAAATGTCAAAATAAAAAACGGAACAGTGGTGCATGTAAATGTTTTCACCCCATTTGCCTTGAAGCCCCTAAATAAGATCTGGTGCAACCAATTACCTTCAGAAGTCATATAATTAGTTAAATAAAGTCCACCTGTGTGCAATCTAAGTGTCACATGATCTCAGAATATATATACCTGTTCTGAAAGGCCCCAGAGTCTGCAACACCACTAAGCAAGGGGCACCACCAAGCAAGCGGCAATATGAAGACCAAGGAGCTCTCCAAACAGGTCAGGGACACCAAAACTCACGGACCAGGAAAGGAGGGCATTAATCAGGGAGGCAACAAAGATACCCAAGATAACCCTGAAGGAGCTGCAAAGCTCCACAGCGGAGATTGGAGTATCTGTCCATAGGACAACTTTAGCCGTACACTCCACAGAGCTTGGATTTCCGGAAGAGTGTCCAGAAAAAAGCAATTGTTAAAGAAAAAAATAAGCAAACACGTTTAGTGTTCGCCAAAAGGCATGTGGGAGACTCCCCAAACATATGAAAGAAGGTACTCTGGTCAGATGAGACTAGACTTGAGCATTTTGGCCATCAAGGAAAACGCAATGTCTGGCGCACACCCAAAACCTCTCATCACCCTGAGAACAACATTCCCACAGTGAAGCATGGTGGTGGCAGCATCATGTTGTGGGGATGTTGATGGCACTAAATACCTGGAAATTCTTGAGGGAAACCTGTTTCGGTCTTCCAGAGATTTGAGACTGGGACGGAGGTTCACCTTAAGCATACTGCTAAAGCAATACTCGAGTGGTTTAAGGGGAAACATTTAAAGGTCTTGGAATGGCCTAGTCAAAACCCAGACCTCAACTCAATTGAGAATCTGTGGTATGACTTATATATTGCTGTACACCAGTGGAACCCATCCAACTTGAAGGAGCAGTTTTGCCTTGAAAAAATCCCAGTGGCTAGATGTGCCAATCTTATAGAGACATACCCCAAGAGACTTGCAGCTGTAATTGCTGCTAAAGGTGGCTCTACAAAGTATTGACTTTGGGGAGGTGAATAGTTATGCACACTCAAATTTTTCGTTTTTTTTGTCTTATTTCTTGTTTGTATCACAATATTAAATATTTTGCATCTTCAAAGTGGTAGGCATGTTGTGTAAATTAAATGATACAAACCCCCCTAAAAATCTATTTTTATTCCAGGTTGTAAGGCAACAAAATAGGGAAAATGCCAAGGGGGTGAATACTTTCGCAAGTCACTGTACAAGTTTACTGATTGACTGATTCAAAACCGAAATATATTCTTCCAAAAGTACAAATAACCAGACAAATACATTTGCAGACCTTTTCATATATTTATTTACTATTATAAGAAGAAAATAGTGCAATGTAAAACATAGGTGAAAAGTGTGATGAAAGGGGAAATAAGAGAAATAACTGAGTAAACACCAGTAACATGTGAATGAGGAAATATAGTAAGTATAAAAACATGCAACCCCCCCAGTAAATTACTCACCTGCCTAACATATGAATTTGAAGAAAAAACACACAATTACAACTTTTGGGGTGAGACAAACAGGAGACGTTGATCAGCAGGAATAAGCACCATCCATGTTACCATTACGTCGTAGACGGCCTTTGCTGGACACTGCTGCTGTTTCTGTCACTCATGCTGCCGTTTCTTTTAAGTCATCCACCCGCTGCATAATGTCAGTGTCCAAAGGATCCGCAGCTGTCTTCCTCTCCGGCCATTGGATCTGGCTCGGGGAGATTGGTTGGAGGTTGATGGAGTTGCAGGGCAGAGAGCAAGGGTGCGTCTGGACGGTGGGTTGGGTGTTGGTGAGAAGGGCCAGGGCGTTGGGGAGAGGGGCCGGAGAGGTGAAGATCCAGGCCGGGGAGATGATGAATCAAGGGGCAATGAATCACCTGTAGATGGGRCCTCAGGGCTCAGCTCCGTCTCTGGACTATCCAAATCATCACCCCCCTCCAACACCTACAAGCATACGGTGAATACATTAGAATACAATGCAGGCAATCTTAAAACATCTAAATGGGCTCCATTGAGTTAAAATATTTACCCAAAATAACTGATTTCATAAGCATCTCAATCTAATTAACACACACAACACAATGTCTGTTCAGATGTTTGAACTAGCCCTGTTAATCATTATGATGACAACACAGGCACTGAATATTTCCCACTCACAATTTCTCCCATCCAGAAAGGAGCTGATAACACATGTTCTAACTAGCTCTGCTGAAACATAAGATCACAAACACACACTGTACAAAAGGACTTAGCAGCATAATGGGTACATACCGTATCTGACAATGTCTCACAATAACACAAAGCCATTCCAGTTGTCTGACAATCGGTGGGACACATCATCTTCTTCACCCCTTTCAGATTGTACATACCGGTCCCAAATCTTTCTCKATGTTTCTTTGARATCAGTACCGGTGTTCAAATTTTGTGATATCTCCCTCCAGCAGTTTGCTTGCTTGTCCGAATACAACAGCATCGAAGGGTTGTAAAGGTTCTCATATTGTCGTARAGCTCGCACAGACGTTTCTCAAAACTGGGAGAGACATAATTGCGTTTAACAAATCTCTAAATAAAAAGCACAAAAAGGAAGCCTGCAAGTAGTAGAAGTGAAGTCTTAGAACATCCATCTCTACCAGTAGAGATACTGGAAAATATGTGATGTAAATACAGAGGCGGGAGTTCAGTTGCAAAGCTCACTCAATACTGCCRCTCAGTCGGTATCGATGACATTGCGCATTACAAGGAGCCACCCCTTTTGTGAGGTAAAACGAAATTGCAACACTGCGKTACACTCCGTCGGCCCTGTTTYKGTATTGTCTGTAGAACCCTTAAGTCTCTAAGAGCTTTGCACACCTTGATTGTGCAACATTTGCCATTATTATTTTCAAAATTCTTCAAACTCTTATCAAATTGGTTGTTGATCATTGCTAGACAACCATTTTCAAGTCTTACCATATATTTTCAACTAGATTTAAGTTAAAACTGTAACTCGAGTACTCAGGAACATTCACTGTCTTCTTGGTAAGCAACTRCAGTGTAGGTTTGGCCTTGTGTTTTAGGTTATTGTCCTGCTGAAAGGTGAATTRATTTCCCAGTGTCTGGTGGAAAGCAGACTGAACCAGSTTTTCCTCTAGGAMTTTGCCTGTGCTTWACTCCATTCATACATGTTTTATCCTGAAAYAATCCCCAGTCCTTAACAATTACAAGTATACCCATAACATGATTCAGCCACCACTATGTTTGAAAATATGGAGAGTGGTACTCAGTAATGTGTTGTATTGGATTTGCCCTAAACATAACACTTTGTATTCAGGACAAAAAGTGAATTMATTTGCCACGTATTTTGCAGTATCACTTAAGTGCCTTGTTGCAAGCAGGATGCATGTTTTGGAATATTTGTATTATTTACAGGTTTCTTTCTTTTGCCTCTGTCAWTTAGGTTAGTATTYTGGAGTAACTACAATGTTCTTGATCTAAAATAAATGTTTGATTTGTTCAATAAAGTTCATAATTTATGTCCAAATATAATTCCTTGTTGTTAGCGCGTTCAGCCCAGTAATCCAAATTCATGACGCACAAGCAGACGAAAAGTCAAAAAGTTCCGTTACAGTCCGTAAAAATGAAGTATAGAATCAATCTTTAGGATGTTTTTATCATAAATCTTCAATAATGTTCCAACCGGAGAATTCCTTTGTCTTCAGAAATGCAATGGAACTCAAGCTAACTCTCACGTGAACGCGCATGGTCAGCGCATGGTCAGCTCATGGCAGACCTTACTCAATCCCCTCTCATTCCCCCTCCTTTATAGTAGAAGCATCAAACAAAGTTCTAAAGACTGTTGACATCTAATGGACGCKMTAGGAAGTGCAAAATGACCCCATAGACACTGTGTATTCGATAGGCCAAGAGTTCAAAAACTACAAACCTCAGATTTCCCACTTCCTGGTTGGATTTTTCTGAGGTTTTCGCCTGCCATATGAGTTCTGTTATACTCAGACATCATTKAAACAGTTTTAGAAACTTCAGAGTGTTTTCTATCCAAATCGACTAATAATATGCATATATTAGCAACTGGGACTGAGTAGCAGGTAGTTTACTCTGGGCACGCTTTTCATCCAAACGTGAATATTCTGCCCCCTAGCCCAAACAGGTTAATGTTTGCCTTTTTTTTCATCTACCAATAGGTGCCCTTCTTTGCGATGCATTGGAAAATCTCCCTGGTCTTTGTGGTTGAATCTGTGTTTGAAATTCACTGKWCGACTGAGGGACCTTACAYWTAWRTGTATGTGTGGGATACAGAGATGCGTTAGTCATTTAGAAATCATCTTAAGCACTATTAGATCACACAGAGTGAGTAAATGCAAATGATCATGTGACTTGTTAAGCTAGATTTTACTCCTGAACTTTAGYTTTGTTATAACAAAGGCGTTGCATACGTGACTCAAGACATTTTACCTTTTCGTTTTTTATTAATTTGTAAACATTTCGGGAAAAACATAATTCCTCTTTGACATTATGGGGTATTGTGTGTTGGCCAGAGACGAAAAATCTAAATTTAATAAGGCTGCAACACAACAAAACGTGGAAAAAGTCAAGGGGTGTGAATACTTTATGTAGGCACTGTACATATAGGAGCTGTGTGTGTCCATTCTTTCAAACGTTGATTTTGTTTGAAATCTATTTTCTTCAATGTCAAGTTAAGGTAATACCGTCGTGAATTTGTAAACGTATCAAAGAACAAAAGAAAGAACAAATGAATGTCTATTATATTTTCCCAAGTTAAAGCACCAAAGTGACAACTCCATCACTGAAAGTAGTTTGTCCTCTGCAGTTCAGTGAAAATATTATGAGAAGCTGAAGAAAGAAAGAGATGGAGAGAGGGGGACAGAGAGAGGGATGAATGACGGACAGCTTTGACATGCCAGAGCACTTGGACAATTACTACCAATTTCTGCCAGTCACCACATCTGACACAACACCAACATGGGGTGCGCAATTTTACACAATTCTGCCAGGCATGGGTCACTTTAAAGGAACATAGGGAAACCCATTTCAGCTTGTCTTTCAAGACCAATCATCCAAATTGCCCCCCCTGCCTCCTCTTCCTTACAAAAAATAAAGTGCAGTTTAGAGTTTCACATGTGAAAATCACATTTTCATATGTGAAACGGCTGTTTTCACATGTGAAACCATATTTGAATTAAAGGAGTAGTTCACTATTTTACAGCTTGATGTTAGATGTTAGATGGTTCCTCATCCTGAAAGTAGTCTATGGACCAGGAGAAACTGTAATCCATGGTTCAGTCTTCATGAAGTGCTTTGAGAGGCTAGTTAAGGATCAAATTACCTCTCCCTTACCTGACACCCTAGACCCACTTCAATGTGTTTACCGCTCCAATAGATCCACAGACAATGCAATCACCATCACACTGCACACTGCCCTATCCCATATGGACAAGAGGAATACCTACTGTACATCAGAATGCTGTTCATTGACTATAGTACCCTCCGAGCTGATCATTCATCTCGGGGCCCTGGYTCTGAACCCCTGTCTARTTCCTGACAGGCCGACCCCAGGTGATGAWGGTAGYAAACAACACCTCCACTTCGCTGATCCTCAAAACAGGGGCCCCACAAGGGTGCGTACTCAGCCCCCTCCTGTACTCCCTGTTCACCCATGACTGTGTTGCCACAAACGCCTCCAACTCAACCATCAAGTTTGCAGACGACACAACAGTAGTAGGCCTGATTATCAACAATGATGAGACAGCCTACAAGGAGGAGTTGAGGGCCCTGGCGGAGTGGTGCCAGGAAAATAACCTCTCCCTCAACGTCAACAAAACAATGGAGCTAATCGTGGGACTTCGGGAAACAGCAGAGGGAGCACGCCCCATCCACATCGACGGGATCGCAGTGGAGAAGGTGAGAAAGGTTAAAGTTCAAACGTGAAATGGTCCACCCAAACAGACAGTGTGGTGAAGAAGGTGCAACAGCCTTCTRCACCACTMGCCACTTTAATAATATAAKAKTAGCCACTTTAATAATGTTTACATACTGCCTTACTCATCTCATATGTATATACTGTATTTTATRCTACTATATTTAAGTCAATGCCACTCCGACATTGCTTGTCCTAATAGTTATATATTTCTTTATTCCTGTCTTTAACTTTTTTAGATTAGTGTATTGTTGTGAAWTATTAGATACTACTGCACTGTTGGTGCTAGGAACACAAGCATTTCGCTACACCCGCAATTACATCTGCTAAATATGTGTATGTGACCAATAGGATTTGATTTAAACAGCCATAACAAACTTCAGCTAACTTTAGCCACTGCTAGCTAAAAATTAAAAAAAAATTTAACAAGTGGTTTGTTCATACGAAAACCACACATTTTCTCACATATATTCCTGTTTTATTTTTTGTAAGGGCTGCTACATCCCCCTCTCCTCTCTTTCCTCCACATAGCAGACAATGGCTGGAATAGAAGGGTAGAGAGTGAGGGAAAAAAGAGTGAGACATATAGAGAAAGAATTAAGGAGGAGAGAGAGAGAGAGAAGAGATCTTTGAAGTGCAGCTGTCACTCTGTCAACATTTTCCCAGGTTGGGAGTGATGGGGTAAAATGGTGTAGGAAGCGACCACAGATGGACCTCTGCTGGTCAAAGATGGGATGGGGTGGTGTGAGGGGTGGTGTGCGGGGCAATGGGTAGGTGGTGGGGAAGTAAGTGGAGTGGGGTGGGTGGGGGCAAGAGATATGGTCTGTCGAGGGTGGAGAGAGGTGGGTAGAGAGTAGAGTTAAAGGTTGGGATGGATGGGGAAGATGGGCATCAATTTTGGAAAATGCGTTTGATGAACTGTAGGAGCAGACAAACAGGTAGTCAAATCTTCACCCAACGATCGTATTATGTTCTCACAGAACATGTATTACCTCTATTTGAGAGGGYTTGAGACACTGTGTCATACATTGTATAAGGGCACAAGGCGAGACCCAGATGCAGACACGGGAGGCAGATTGTTTGAGTCTTTGATATTTATTAATAATCCAAAAGGGGTAGGGCAAGAGAGTGGTCGTGGACAGGCAAAAGGTCAAAACCAGTTCAGAGTCCAGGAGGTACAGTGTGGCAGGCAGGCTCGAGGTCAGGGCAGGCAGAATGGTCAGGCAGGCGGGTACGGAGTCCAGAAACAGGCAAAGGTCAAAACCGGGAGGACTAGAAAAAGAGAATAGAAAAGGCAGGAGCACGGGAAAAACACGCTGGTTGACTTTGAACATACAAGACGAACTGGCACAGACCAACAAAACACAGGTTTAAATACCCAGGGGATAATGGTGAAGATGGGTGATACCTGGAGGGGGTGGAGACAAACACAAGGACATGTGAAACAGATCAGGGTATGACACATCGCTGTAATTAGGTTGTCATTATTTGCCCATGCTAGAGTGGACTGAGGTAACCACGTCCTAACCACAAATTATATTTTGACCACTAATCACTAACCTTATTAACCCTAACCCTAGCCTGAAATTAAGAACAAACAACTATTGCACAGGACTTGCTCATCAGTTCTGATTCCCTCTAACGGGGGAATTGAAGAAACCATTCGCCAGATGTGYGAGCCAGTAGCTTGTCTCCTCACAATAGATTGTGATATGTGTGTTCTTGTCCAGGTTAATCTGAAGTGAGTGTGGATAGCAGGGAAAATCAAAACCATCCTTATTGGCTGACATCCCTGGTTAGCTGTATGATTGCACAGTGACCACGCCAGTTCTAACGGACCTGGGCCTCCTGCTGATGAGAAAATACAGTTTGAGACAGACTCCTTAGAGATCTGAGTTGAGAAACACATACCCGCCTGTACGTACCGCACGCACGCACGCACGCACGCACGCACGCACGCACGCACGCACGCACGCAGACCCCCACACACACAACACCACACACATACATACACACCAACACACACACATACACACACACAGGTAGAGCTCAAACACATGACTGTCAATTGTGCAACATCTGATGATGCGTCTCTCTGATGTGACAGAGAGGACCAGGTTTGTAGACAGTTGCTGTTTGACAACTGTTGTCTAGATACACATTGGAAAAGCTCAATAATTAAATCAAACCAACTCTGTTGTTGTTGTTGTTTTTATTATTCCGTCTGGGTTTCTTTGATGGATAAATTAGTATGTCTAATCGTTAGAGTAATTCGGGGGATCATTTTTTGGTTCCTCAAAGCGTTTCCGCCAAACAGCTGAAAGAGAAAGGTAAGATCCCTCACACACATGAAAGTCATTTTGCTGCACTTAACTTTCTATAAACAATTAGGGCATGCCATAACGTGGTCTTCATTTGCGACTTTGCGACATTTGTGACTGAAACATATTTATCCTTCACTTGTGTGCCTGCCGAACAATTATTAACCATCTTCATCTGCTAGGTACACTTTGTGAATTTTACATTTATCCCTTGTCATTACCATAACTACATTATCAAAGATACAAGGAGCCTTCAACGTTGCTAAGGGGGATGTCTCTTAGATCTATTGTCATGAAAGTGGGTATCAGTCACCATTTAAAATTCACAAGCCATCCAACCCTAATGAGTGTATACTGTATGCATGTCTGAGTGTACCGTATGTAAATGCATCCGTGTAAGTGATCGTTAGGGGGGTTGTGTGTGTGTGTGTGTGTGCGTGTGTGCGTGTGTGCGTGTGTGTGTGTGTGCATGCGAGTGTCTGTGTGTGCAGGCACAGACACATCTATGTGTATAAAATAATGATCTTAATTTTCCCACCTCCGTTGCACCAATGTCTTCATTTATCTAGTTGGTCTGATTCCTCTTCTAGTAAGTAGCCACTTTCCCCTGATTGGAATGCCATGTTTTCCTGTTCTGGCAGAGGCTATTAGGTCTGCATATAATGTACCTAGCATATGATAAAAGAAAGTGTAAAACATTTACATAATGCTTGGATGAGCGGGGAGAGAGTGTGCAGTTRACTCGCATGAGTTTGATTCATTAGTCAGAGGAGTTTGATGGACATCCAGGATGAGGTAGAGTCATTTGCATTCCCTTCTAGCAGTTCTTCTCTCTTTCTCTCTCTCTCTCTGTGCACTGTGATGTCCTGTGAAGTGTAGAAATGAGGCATGGCTGTGTGTTGGCCTTCCTGCATCGCCGGCGATTTAACAGACTGTAATTATGTTCTGCCAGAGACAAGATCAGTCTGAAGAACAAAGTGTGAAGGAAAACATTGGTACGACTACTGGGAGGATTTGTAAAAAAAAAAAAATGTCCAAGAGACACAAATATACAAAAACACAAATGAAAACAAAAACACACACACAAACTAGCMCTCTCTGTCTCAGACATAAACATTCGCACACGCACACACACGTACACCATCTGACAATCATACAGCAACACAACAAGTTTGTGTCTATCCCTGGTGGCAGTAAATTGGATGGTTGCACATCCATATTTTAATATGCTAATAACCCTATTATGGGTACAGGTATCCTGCTGAACAGCTCATGTGAAAGTGATTGGAGAGAAACATGCAGACTGAACTGATTTTAAGGGTCTCTATCATGTTACAGCTAACACGGACACATTCAGAATGGGCTGTTGTACTAATGGGGAGATAACACACACCACCCATCATGAGGTGTCCTCTATGTGTGTTTTAAGGAACACAACATTGGGTCTGCAGCTATGGGAATAAACTGGAAGACTTGCAAAGAGACATCTGGGATCTAATGGAGAATGTATTAAACGTATTGAGCACACAGACAATAGTTGTCAGTGGGGAAAGCGAAAAACAAAAATGAAACACCTGAATAAACTCATAAACACCACACATAAGTGTTCATTACAATTACTTTCAGTGTCTAGGCCATACAAGGAATGGTTACCCCATCTTTAACCTTCTTCACCCCCCCCACCTCTTTCTTTATCTCGCTCTCACTCTCTCATTCTTTACCTCTCTCTTAGTTTTCCCCATACTGATTACCATACTGCCTGGTGATGCTGAATTTTAATTGGGGAGGCTCACCTATCATTTTACCCATGTGATAGTAATTATTTACAAATATATTAGTGTCCAAGTGAAATAAAGGATGTTTTATTAGGGTTTATGTAAGGGATGATATGGAGAGTGTGGAGAGGTCTTGATTTGGAAAACGCTTATTACAGTAACTCGATCAGGTTATTACACATCCGTCTAGGTCGTACAGGAACCCTGGCCTGCAGTCAGTAATAACCATATCAGATGACATGTCATGAGCATCTTTGTTTCGTATTTGGGGGACCTGTGGCCTGACCTGACAGGTCTGGCAGTTAGTGAATGTGATTAGCGAGACCGAAACAATGGAGCTACGATGCTAGCATAGCTGTTGGCTGTTACTGTACTCAATAATGACAGGAACAAACCCCATTCTCCTCCATTATATTTCTTAATTTGGCAAATCTTCACGCAATTGACTCAGGTCTGCTCTCGTTTYGGTGGAAGTGCAGGTTAACAGAGAGGGCCTGTGATTGCAGGAGATGGGAGGAGGCCGCTCGCAGGGGAAGCGGAGAGATGGATTGCACAGGAAGTAAAATTATTGTTTGTGCATAAGGAGCTGCGGTAAAGTGTTTCCTGTCCTGTACAACTTGAAAATGTAAAACTACTCTGTCCGACAGAAACGAAGAGAGACTCATATGAGAACATAACTTTTTTAAATGCTTGAAAAATGTGTTAAATGAAGATCTTAAAATTAATGGTCGTAGCTAGTAGTTTTGGAACGGCCATTCTGGAGGAAATCTTTAGACATGAACGTAAGCTCCATATACAGTAAATGACAGGTTTGCACAAAGTGTGCACCAGTTTTCACTTGCTTTTACTCAAGGGAAATACTGTAAACAAAGCAGGCAGAATAAAAAGGTGAAATAAAAGCTAAAACTGTTAAACTCTGAGCGGTTGTTTTTGGCCCTGTACAGGGCCCGGCAAGTTTGGGGGGTACCCCACAAAACAAGAAACAATAAGTGACATATCAATTGAAAGCTACAACCCTTGTCTTTTTGGACTTTGAACTCAAATCTTACTGCTGGCAAGCTTGAAAACCCATTCAGACATTTTGGCGCAGTAAGTCACTACCCAAACCAGATGTAACTGGTTTCAAGTGGCTAAGAGACGTCATGTGATCTCTTACATTGTAGCCATTTTTTTTTWWMMWWTTWAAAAAAAATGTAAGCTGAAATGTATTGAGTCAGTAAGTATTCAACCCCTTTGTTATGGCAAGCCTAAATAAGAAGTTCTACTCAAGGAATCAGACTGACAACTTTCAGTTAGCTTTTTTTACAACCAAATCACAAAATAAAGATGTAAATGGCATATTATATAAAGGTCCAGACACTTTTTTGCGATTTCACTTGTTTTTCACTTACCTCAACCACCACTTAATTTCCTCATTGTGCAGTGGGGGGTGCTCCTAAAACACCCAACGATGTCCTTTTAGAAACAGAAACAGTCTCAGTATAGGGATGCAGGTTTCAAGAAGTTATTCACATGAAATTGTGTCATTCCGAACTCTATCTGCAACATTTTACATTTTGTGCGACTCGAGCAGTTTCCCCTATCCAGCTGTTTTGTTCTCTGTGCAGTCTGTTGCTACAGGTAACTACCAAAATAAAGGAAATACCAAATACCAATACCAATGTTCTGGGCCGCCAGAACAGCTTCACTACACGTTGGCAATAGATTCTAAGTGTCTGAAACTTCCTGTGTGGAAGCACCTGCTTTCAATATACTTTGTAACCCTCACTTACTCCAGTGTTTCCTTTATTTTGGCAGTTACCTGTAGAATGGACAGAGGGAAAGGGGGATACCTAGTTAGTTGTACAACTGAATGCGTACAACTGAATGCATTCAACTGAAAGGGTTACTGGCCCAACACTAACCAGTAGGCTACCTGCTGCCCCTCGAGTCGCAACAAAATGGAATATAACATTGCAGATAAAGTTTAGAATGACACAATTTCAAATGTAAAGACCTGCTTCACTATACTGAGAGCTTTTCTGTTTCTAAATGGATGTATTTGGGTGTTTTTGGAGCCTTTTTGTTTTTTCAGATGAGGAAATTAGTAGCTGATTAGGGGGAAGTTTCTCAAAAACAAGTGAAATTGCAACAACAACAAAAAAGTGTCTGGACCCTTCTATAACATAGCATCTAATTCAAATGATTATTGGTACCTTCGTTTAGTGGAATAATGATAAAGTCAATGATGCAGCAATAACAAAATAGTAATGTTTTATCTACGGTACCATCTTTTCATGTCCATTGGTTATGACGGCAAACGACATTCTGCCTGATGWACATTCCACTTAAGAGGCACAACTCAATTTAGCACCAGACAATTCCCCAGCTCCCATTGGAAGTAATCTGGTCCGGGCTGTGCTTTTCAAATCACAATTGAATTCATCATTCACAGCCTCATCTAATATAGGTTTTTCTCTAGTCAAATCAACCCCTCATAATGCATTCATCAATGTAATATAACACAGGCAAGCCGCAAGGGACAGACAGTGAAGTAACTTAACAGGGACAATATGTTTTCATGAGCTTGTAGCACATGATGTACCTGTGACATTTATTAGCAGTAGTGCAGAATTGGGGGAGGACATAAACAGTAAACACACGCACACACACACACACACACAGAAACAGTGTACACAAAAGCCACACTCATGTTCACATGGGCACGCAACCCCCCCCCCCCCCCCCCCCCCCCACATTCTGAGGAACAAACCCACGCTAAGAGGTTGTTCATTATGTGCTGTGTGTGAAGGCTCAGTCCTACTTGCTATCCCTGTGGGTTTGGAGGCGTTACTATTCCTCTAGCACCTCCACAATGGCTTGCTATAGGGCACCATGGCCCCTACTTCAAACAGCCAGTTTGTGCTGCTTTGATTAACAGTTACTCCATACAAGGAGCAATATCCATTTGACATAATTGGAGGAATGGAAATCATCATGAACACATTACCGAGCAATGGTGGGCGTGCGTGGATCCCTCAAAGGAAAATTATTTTGATGCTCTCCACACGTGTGTTTATTGTAAATAAGGGTACTCTTCTATCCAGCCCTGTTCAAAGACAACCAGAGAGGCCTTGTCTGGATTCACGCTAAATTGTTTTTTTCAACTTCTTATTTGTTGTGAGCTGTTTTGCATTTTAGTCACCTACAAATGCAATATATAGAAATGGAAGCACTTACGCTCATTGTTGCACATAAAAATATACATTTCCATCGTTGTACCATTTACACTTGTGGGAACTGGCCTATTTGGATAAGGCTAAATTGAAATGTTTCTTACAGAAGGCACATTTCCTTCACAATAGATAAACAGGCTAATTCTGTAAAGAACAACCCAGGGTATGACGCCATGTCATCTTGTAACTATACATCAAACATGATCACGATGTCAAAGCGGTATTTATTATAATCCTCAAGATCTCATCTTTCAAAATACATTGAGTCCTCTTTAATTTAAAGTGCACACAAAAAAAGTTGCTGAAATAGCAGGAGGGGTGGGGGCAACTTCTTGTCGCGTGCGGTGCTCAAGTTCAGAACGGCTGTCAGTCAAAACCCATACAGCGACGTGAAGCGCAGAGCCTGAGCTCTGACGTTATTTATAACATGTTACTGTACAGTCACTGTGTTCCAATTTAGGCGCTTATCAGAGCCCAACTCTGCCATTTTCAACCCGTATACGGGTACGAGTGTAAAGGGCTACACTTGATGAACCACTACACCAGTGCAATTCACCTGTCACATGGTTACAGCATATGAGATCCCTCATACCTCTCCTGTGCTTGGAAGTGAGTAGTGACACAGCGGTGTGCTGTAGGGGCTATACGCATTGACAGGATTAGTGAAATGTTATCTAGTGGAAAAAACTATGGAGTGAATGAGGAGGATATAGACGGGTCAAGGGAAGAGCCTCCGTACTTATAGGGGGCATGATACCAACTAGGTACAACCACAGGTTGATTATAACTGACCATCTATTGTGGAAAGGTATTTGCCCAAAATTATTAAGTGAAGCTCTGTTGACATGTTCTAACTTTAGCTCTGATCCTGTAATAATTATTTTATTCAGAAGGAAAAATCAAAAAGTTTCTTAATCAACTTAAGTTAAAGTTCAGAGTGACACGATACTTTTTTTACTAAAGTAAAAAATAATGAAAAGTAGCACAATAAAATGACAATAACAAGGCTATATACAGAGGGTACCGATACCGAGTCAATGTGTTAGTCGTTAATTTGTACACATAGGTAGGGGTATAGTGACTACACATAGATAATAAACAGCGAGTAGCAGCAGTGTAAAAACCTTTTGGGGTGGTTGTCAATGTAAATAGTCCGGGTGGCTATTTGAATAATTGTTCAACAGACATATGATTTTGGGGATATATGCTGTTAAGGAGCCCTTTGGTCCTAGACATGGCGCTCCGGTACCGCTTGCCGTGCGATAGCAGAGAGAACAGTATGACTTGGGTGACTGGAGTCTTTGACAATTTTATTGGTCTTTCCTCTGATACCGCCTAGTATATAGGTCCTGGATGGCAGGTAGCTTGGCCCCAGTGATGTACTGGGCCGTATGCAGTACCCTCTGTAGAGCCTTACGGTCAGATGTCGAGCAGTTGCCATAGCAGGCGGTAATGCAACCGGTTAGGATGCTCTCGACGGTGCAGCTGTAGATCTTTTTGAGGATCTGGGGACCCATGCCAAATCTTTTCAGTCTCCTGAGGGGGAATAGGTGTTGTCGTGCCCTCTTTGTGACTATCTTGGTGTGCTTGGACCATGCTAGTTTGTTGGTGATGTGGACACTGAGGAATCTCGACCCGCTCCACTTAGGCACCGTCAATATTAATGGGGGGCTGTTCGGCCCGCCTTTTCCTGTAGTCCATGATCAGCTCCTTTGTCTTGTTCACATTGAGGGAGAGGTTGTTGTTCTGGCACCACACTGCCAGCTCTCTGACCTCCTCCCTATAGGCTGTCTCATCATTGTCGGTTATCACTGTTGCATCGTCAGCAAACTTAATGATGTTGTTGGAGTTGTGTTTGGCCACGCAGTCGTGGGTAAACAGGGAGTACAGGAGGAGACTAAGCATGCACCACTGAGGGGCCCCGGTGTTGTAGGATCAGCCTGGCAGACGTGTTGTTGACTACCCTTACCACCTGTGGGCGGCATGTCAGGAAGTCCAGGATCCAGTTGCAGAGGGAGGTGTTTAGTCCCAGGGGTCCTTAGCTTAGTGATGAGCTTTGTGATCACTCTGGTGTTGAACGCTGAGCTGGAGTGCGATTGAGATTGCTTCATCTGTGGATCTATTGGGGCGGTATGCGAATTGGAGTGGGTCTAGGGTATCCGGGATGATGCTGTTGTGAGCCATGAACAGGCTTTCAAAGCACTTCATGGCTTTTGACGTGAGTGCTACAGGGCGGCAATGATTTAGGCGGGTTGATTTAGGCGGGTTAACTTTGCTTCGTTGGGCACAGGGACCATGGTGGTGTGCTTGAAACATGTAGGTAATCTCAGCAAAAAAAGAAACGTCCTCTCACTGTCAACTGCGTTTATTTTCAGCAAACCTAACGTGTAAATATTAGTATGATCATAAGATTCAACAACTGAGAAATAAACTGAACAAGTTCCAAAGACATGACTAACAGAAATTGAATAATTTGTCCCTGATCAAGGGGGGGGGTCCAAAAGTAACAGTCAGTATCTGGTGTGGCCACCAGCTGCATTAAGTACTGCAGTGCATCTCCTCCTCATGGACTGCACCAGATTTGCCAGTTCTTGCTGTGAGATGTTACCCCACTCTTCCACCAAGGGACTTGCAAGTTCCCAGACATTTCTGGAGGGAATGGCCCTCACCCTCCATTCCAAGAGGTCCCAGACGTGCTCAATGGGATTGAGATCTGGGCTCTTTACTGGCCATGGCAGAACACTGTCTTGCAGGAAATCAGGCACAGAACGAGCAGTATGGCTGGTGCCATTGTCATGATGTAGGGTCATGTCAGGATTAGCCTGCAGGAAGGGTACCACATGAGGGAGGAAGATGTCTTCTCTGTAATGCACAGCGTTGAGATTGCCTGCAATGACGACAACAAGCTGAGTCCGATGATGCTGTGATACACCGCCCCAGACCATGATGGACCCTCCACCTTTATCGATCCCGCTCCAGAGTACAGACCTCGGTGTAACGCTCATTCCTTCGATGATAAGCGCGAAACCAACCATCACCCCTGGTGAGACAAAACCACAACTCGTCAGTGAAGAGCACTTTTMGACAGTCCTGTCTGGTCCAGCGACGGTGGGTTTGTGCCAGTGATGTCTGGTGTGGACCTACCTTAKAACAGGCCTACAAGGCCACAGTCCAGCCTCTGTCCGCATTAGACTGAGAGTCTGAGCACTGATGGAGGGATTGTGCGTTCCTGGTGTAACTCGGGCAGTTGTTGTTGCCTTCCTGTATCTGTTCCGCAGGTGTGATGTTCAGATGTACCGATCCTGTGCAGGTGTGGTTACACGTGGTCTGCCACTGTGAGGATGATCAGCTGTCCGCCTTGTCTCCCTGTAGCGCTGTCTTAGGCGTCTCACAGTAAGAACATTGCAATGTATTGCCCTGGCCACATCTGCAGTCCTCATACCTCCTTGCAGCATGCCTAAGGCATGTTCACGCAGATGAGCAGGGACCCTGGGCATCTTTCTTTTGGTGTTTTTTAGAGTCCGTAGAAAGGCCTCTTTAGTGTCCTAAGTTTTCATAACTGTGACCTCAATTGTTTACCATCTGTAAGCTGCTATTGTCTTAACGACCATTCCACAGGTGCATGTTCATTAATTGTTTATGGTTCATTGAACAAGAATGGGAAACAGTGTTTAAAACGTCTTATGGCTGCAATCCCGGTAACGGGATCGATATGACAACAGCCAGTGAAAGTGCAGGGCGCCAAATTCAAACAACAGAAATCTCATAATTCAAATTCCTCAAACATACATGTATTTTATACCGTTTTAACACGTACCCTTTCACACGTACCATCACACGGGTGTGATCGTTCTACAGTGGTCCCTGAAGCGTACGATCACACCCGTGTGATTAGAACACTCATTTAGAACGCTCGTTTAGAACGGCCAGTTTCGAATGACGCAACAATCAGCGTTTGAGCTGGCCACACTTTTTTCAGAAACTATTTACACAAACACAGTCCTTACAAAGTTATGTCCAGAATGTGAGCAGTTTATTTTTGGATTCAATGTTCAGATATTCACAGAATAATATATAGCATAACACAATCATCCTAACCGGAAAAATGTAGGCTACATTTGTCCTAGCGCTGAGGAAAGATTGACCCAACACAAGCAGTCATATTTTCTAACTCTCGGCTGACATAAACTACAATATGAATTAGCTAATAGCAATTACTATGTATAATTAATCACATCACGGGTGAGCACACCATTGATCGAAATAATTAGGTAAAGCACTTTTTAGAAATCGAAAGTAATCCGACAATTAGTTTCAGCGCGCAGCCATGCATTTTTTTTCCTCACAGAAACCGAAGATAATAAGAGAAGACGAGATGAGTTTGGTCTGTTTATAGTATGCATGTTGAAGGGGTGTGTCGTCTACCGTCGTTCACATCCCACCATTCATTTCCGGAAGTCCTCAAAAAACGAGTGAACTCTTGCTCACCTCATTTTGTTATAACATCTTTGGTCAAAGAGACGATTACGTGAACCCAGAATGCATTGAACGTCAACAAACATGACTACACAGCTGGAATTAGCTTAGCTCATCATAATCAGTACAACCTTCAAAAAAGTATTTTACACACATAATATGTGCCCATTACAATCTGTGCAAGAATCGGAATGCATGATTTGTCACCTAGATTTGAAAACATGTGAATAAAACCGTAAATACACAAATAATTGCCACACAAAACATTTTCTGATAGTGATTTATTGATACAAGTGGCGCGTGCCGGCAGTCAACCACGTACCCTCTCACTCTAAACCATTCAGTGTTGTTGTTTAATGTATGTAGCTAGTGAGATGAGCTGAAGCATTAGCAAGTTCTTTCAAAAGGAGACAACAAACAAATGTGGAAATTCTGGAGATTTTTAAAATTCTGACAATGAGTCTGAAAGTCAGGAATCAGATTCTGACAGTGACAGTGAGGAGCTGCCCCAACCTTGTAGCCATTGAGAACCCTGAATCTGAATTTCCCTGTCCACTGACAAAGTCCCAGTTCCTTTGAAAGATGCTGCTGGTGATGGAGGCATACCAACAGTGGATGAAGTACAGAGTCTGTGTAGCTGGAAGCCACCAGTCATTCACCCCTCGCTGGCCCTCTGTTCACCCCTCCTGGCCTGCTGTTTCACCCCTCCTGGCCCTGGTGTTTGCTTTGATGAGTCCCAGTCTGGAGTGCAACGCCCTTGCCATTTCCAACTGAGGCAGAGTGCTTCAAGTTGTTTCTGACAGAGGAGCTGGTGGAGACATAGTAAGGACCAATCGCTATGCCTTGGAGCTACAGGATAAGAGAGAGCCAGGAGTGGGGGACAACCACAATTAGTGAAATGTATACATTCCTGGTGACAGTAAAGACTCGCTTCTAGTTCTGCTGCTATGACTGCATTTCATCAACGCTACTACCATCTCAAATGACCCGTATACAAAATAAGAAATGTTAACAGCTGGCAGTAAAGTGGCATGACAAACGAGACGTCCATGTCCTCTCCACTGTCCATACAGCAACCATGTCGGCCACAGGGAAGGTGACCACCTGACGGGAAGAGAGAAACAAACCAGACAGAGAAACATGAAACCAGACTGCGTGCTTGACTATTACTTCAAAATTGGGCAGTGGATGATAAACAGCTTTGTGGAATGCACTCAGAAAACGACCAAGTGGTATAAGATATTTTTCAATTTTTCCACGGTAGCGTCAAAATACACATGCCAATACTTCTGACGCATTTAGCATTGTTTTACAGAACTAATAGAATAATGTAACTAGCTACATAAGCACGATTGAATATACAACCATAAAAGGTGAGTACGTTACCTCGCGTGTCCGCGGTTATAAGGATAATATAAAATTATTACTCTTTCACACAGTGAGCTAATAGTAGAAACGGTTCAACACGACACAATAACGTAATTAGGCACTGACTTTGATAGAAACGCAGTCTTGATTTGAAGATGGGTGTCTGGAGTGACGCCTCTAGCACTGAGACGCTGTGCACTTGGGATCATAAGGCCAGGGTAGCTTCAAAATACAACACATGCTAATACTTTCCTGACGCAATTAGCATTGTTTTCCAGAGCTAATAGGAGAATGTAGCTAGCTACCTAAGCATTGAGTATAACACCATAAATGTTAGAAATGAGTAACGTTACATCGCGTGTCCGCGGTTATAAGGAATATACACAAAAACATGATGCTACAGTAAGAAACGACATAACACGACATGCAGAAACTATTATAACGTAATAAGGCCACTTTGATAGAAACGCACACATTTCCAAAGGTATTATTGGTAACGAAAACAACTTTGATTCGATGCAGGCGACAGGTGGAAAATATATGAACACGTGTATGCAGGACGGCAGATGAGTAAATGTCCTGCCAACAAAATTTAAGAAGTGATTGGGGAATTTTGTCCGGGTCAGAAATGTCAAAAAAATTAATTGGTCCGAAAAAGTAAAAATGACTACTTTATGTGAATGAATGAGGCGGAACACACCTCATTTCAAACTGTTATTAGAAATAAAAAAACTTGTTAGAAATAATTTAAAATTGACAAATAAAAAACAGGCTGCGTGCTTTTGTTTGGGGCAGCGCGGATGAAATGTACTGTTACATAACAAACACATTCTGGAATGGAGAGAACGTTCTAATATCACGTGCATAAAAAAACTCACGCTGGGGCGACCGTTAGAGATATTTGGAACTCACGCATGAAAGGGTTAAAGGTAATCTTGTTGTTAATCCCACCAAAGTGTCCGATTTCAAATAGGCTTTTCAGCGAAAGCACCACAAACGATTATGTTAGGTCACCGCAAAATCACAGACAAAACAGTCATTTTCCCAGCCAGAGAGGAGTCACAAAAAACAGAAATAGAGATAAAATGAATCACTAACCTTTGATGATCTTCATCAGATGACACTCATAGGACTTAATTTTACACAATACATACATGTTTTGTTCGATTAAGTTCATATTATATTCCAAAAACCTCAGTTTACATTGGCACCATGTTCAGATGCCTCCAAAATATTCTGAGAAATTGCAGAGAGCCACATCAAATAACATAAATACTCATCATAAACTTTGATGAAAGATACATGTTTTACATAGAATTAAAGATACACTTGTTTCTTAATGCAACCTCTGTGTCAGATTTCAAAAAGCTTTACAGCAAAATACAATTATTCAATCATCTGAAAACAGCGTTCAGCCAAAAAAAGCAAGCCATACAGTTACCGCCAAATTGTGCAGTCAACAAAACTCATAAAAGCATTATAATCTTCACTTACCTTTGTGATCTTTGTCGGAATGCACTCCCAGGACTCCCACTTCCACAAGAAAGTTTAGTTTTTGTTCAGTAATGTCCATCATTTATGTCCAATTTATTTTGTTAGCGTGTTTGGTAAACAATCCAACTTCAGGAAGCGCGTTCACTAAAAGCAGACGAAATGCCCAAAAATTCCGTAACAGTCAGTAGAAACATGTCAAACGATGTATTGAATCAATCTTTGATGTTTTTAAGATAAATCTTGAATAACGTTCCAACCGGAGAATTACATTGACTTCAGATGAGCGATGAAGCAGAGCTCCCTCTCATGTGAACGCTTATGGTCAGAGCATGGTCAGGTCATGGCAGACCAGACTAATTCCCTTCTCATCGGCCCCCTTCACGTAGAAAGGCATCAGACAAGGTTCTACAGACTGTTGACATCTAGTGGAAGCCGTAGGAAGTGCAAACTCATCCATATCTTGCTGAGAATTCAATAGGATTTTGGTTGAAAATCGACCAGCCTCAGAATTCCCACTTCCTGTTTGGATTTTTTCTCAGCTTTTTGCCTGCCATATGAGTTCTGTTATACTCACAGACATCATTCAAACAGTTTTAGAAGCTTCAGAGTGTTTTCTATCCAATACGAATAATAATATGCATATATTAGCAACTGGGACTGAGGAGCAGGCAGTTTACTATGGGCATCTCTGTGCACCTTTCATCCAAGCTACTCAATACTGCCCCTGCAGCCATAAGAAGTTAAATCCTTTACAATAAAGATCTGTGAAGTTATTTGGATTTTTACAAATTATCTTTGAAATACAGGGTCCTGAAAAAGGGACGTTTCTTTTTTTGCTGAGTTTATTACAGACTCCATCAGGGAGTGGTTGAAAATGTCAGTGTAGCACTTGCCAGCTGGTTCACGCATGCTTTGAGTACATGTCCTGGTAATCCGTCTGTCCCCACGGCTTTGAGAATGTTGACCTGTTTAAAGGTCTTGCTCACGTTGGCCACCGGGAGTGTTATCACACAGTCGTCCAGAACAGCTAGTGCTCTCATGCATGCTACAGTGTTTGCCTCGAAGTGAGCATAAAAGGCATTTTGCTCGTCTGGAAGGCTCATGTCACTGGGCAGTTCTCGGCTGGGTTTCCCTTTGTAGTCTGTAATGGTTTTCAAGCCCTGCCACATCCGACGAGTGTCAGAGTTGGTATAGTACGATTCAATCTTAATCCTGTATTGAAGTTTTGCCTGTTTGATGGTTTGTCATAGGGCATAGCGGGATTTCTTATAAGTGTCCCGCTCCTTGAAAGAGGCAGCTCTTTCAGGCAGCGGATGTTGCCTGTAATCCATGGTTTCTGGTTGGGGTATGTACGGTCACTGTGGGGACGTCATCGTCGATGCACTTATACATGAAGTCGGTGACTGAGGTGGTATACTCGTCAATGCCATTGGATGAATATCGGAACATATTCCTGTCTGTGCTAGCAAAACAGTCCTGTAGCGTAGCAGTCACGTAATTTGACCACTTCCGTATTGAGCGAGTCACTGGTACTTCCTGCTTTAGTTTTTGCTTGTAAGCAGGAATTAGGAGGATATAATTATGGTCAGATTTTCCAAATGGTGCTCGAAGGAGAGCTTTGTATGCATCTCCGTGTGGGGTAATGTGGTCTAGAGTTTTTAAAATTTAATTATAATAATTGTTTTATTTTTTATTTTATTTTTCCCCCTCTGGTTGCACAATGACATGCTGGTAGAAATTAGGTAAAACGGATTAGCCCCTTTTTTTTTTTTTTTTTGTTGCCTAAAATGACATACCCAAATCTAACTGCCTGTAGCTCAGGCCCTGAAGCAAGGATATGCATATTCTTGGTACCATTTGAAAGGAAACACTTTGAAGTTTATGGAAATGTGAAATGAATGTAGTAGAATATAACACAATAGATCTGTTAAAAGAAAATACAAAGAAAAAAACAACCATTTGTATTTTTTTGTACCATGTTTGAAATGCAAGAGAAAGGCCATAATGTATTATTCCAGCCCAGGTGCAATTTAGATTATGGCCTCTACATGGCATCAGTGTATGTGCAAAGCTTTAGACTGATCCAATGAACCATTATGTTTCTGTTAAATGTTTTATCATGACTGCCCAACTGTGCCTAATTTGTTTATTAATAACTTTTCATGTTCAGAATTGTGCACTCTCCTCAAACAATAGCATGAACTTCTTTCACTGTAATAGCTACTGTAAATTGGATAGTGCAGTCACATTAACAATAATTTAAGCTCACAGCCAATATCAGATATGTCTATGTCCTGGGAAATGTTCTTGCTACTTACAACCTCAAGCTAATCGCATTAGCCTACATTAGCTCAACCATCCCGAAGAAGTTAATGCAAGTGTAGCGAAATGCTTGTGCTTCTAGTTCCAACAGTGCATTAATATATAACAATTAATCTAACAATTCCCCAAGAACTACCTAATACACACAAGTCTAAAGGGGTGAATGAGAATATGTACATATAAGTATATGGATGAGCGATGGCAGAGCGGCATAGGCAAGGTGCAGTAGATGGTATAGAATACATTACTCATATCACATGTATATACTGTAAGATATGTAAACATTATTGAAGTGGCATTGTTTAAAAAGTGACTAGTGATCCATTTATTAGGGTCTCAATGTAGGCAGCAGACTCTGAGTTAGTGATTGCTGTTTAGCAGTCTGATGGCCTTGAGCTTGAAGGTGTTTCTCAATCTCTCGGTCCCAGCTTTGATGCACCTGTACTGATCTCACCTGCAGGATGATAGCAGTATGAACAGGCAGTAACTCGGGTGGTTGTTGTCCTTGACGATCTTTTTGGCCTTCCTGTGACATCAGGTGCTGTAGGTGTCATGGAAGACAGGTAGTTTGCCCCAGTTGTGCAGACCGCAACAACCTCTGGAGAGCCATGCGGTTGAGGGCGGTGCAGTTGCTGTACCAGGCTGTGAGACAGCCCGACAGGATGCTCTCAATTGTGCATCTGTAAAAGTTTGTCAAGGTTTTGGMTGACAAGACAAATTTCTTCAGCCTCCTGAGGTTGAAGAGGCGCTGTTGCGCTTTCTTCACCGCACTGTCTGTGTGGGTGGACCATTTCAGTTTGTCTGTGATGTGTACGCCCAGGAACTCAACTTTCCACCTTCTCCACTGCTGTCCCTTCGATGTGGATAGGGGAGTGCTCCGTCTGCTGTTTCCTGAAGTCCATGATCATCTCCTTTGTTTTGTTGAGTGAGAGGTTGTTTTCCTGACACCGCACTCCGGGTGCCCTCACCTCCTCCCTGTAGGCTGTCTCGTCGTTGTTGGTGATCAATCAACCCACTACTATTGTGTCGTCTGCAAACTTGATGATTGCGTTGACGGCGTGCATGGCCACGCAGTCGTGGGTGAACAGGGCGTACAGCAGAGGGCTGAGCACACACCCTTGTGGGGCCCCAGTGTTGAGGGTCAGCGAAGCAGAGATGTTGTTTCCAACCTTCACCACCTGGGGGCGGCCCTTCAGAAAGTCCAGGACCCAGTTGCACAGGGCGGGTTTGAGACCCAGGGCCTCCAGCTTGATGATGAGCTTGAAGGGTACTATGGTGTTGAATGCTGAGCTGTAGTCAATGAACAGCAGTCTTACATAGGTATTCTTTTTGTCCAGATGGGATAGGGCAGTGTGATGGCAATTGCGTCATCTGTGGACCTGTTGGGGCAGTATGAAAACTGAAGTGGGCCTAGGGTGGCCGGTAAGGTGGCGGTGATATGATCCTAGACGAGCCTCTCAAAGCACTTCATAATGACAGTGAGTGCTACGGGGTGGTAGTAATTTAGTTATGTTATCTTTGCCTTCTTGGGTACAAGAACAATGGAAGCCATCTTGAAGAATGTGGGGACAACAGACTGGGATAGGGAAAGATTTAAATATGTCCGTAAACACACCAGCCAGCTGGTCTGCGCATGCTCTGAGGGCTAGGGATGCCCGTCTGGGCCAGCAGCCTTGCGAGGGTTAACAAGTTTAAATGTTTTACTCATGTCAGCCACTGAGAAGGAGATGGGGGGGGTGCAGTCTTTGTTATCAAGCTGCGACGGTCGCACTGTATTATCCTCAAATCGGGCAAAGAAGGTGTTTAGTTTGTCTGGAAGCGTGACGTCGGTGGCCGTAACGTGACTGTTTTGTAGTCCCTGATTACCGGTAGACCCTACCACATATCTCGTGTCTGAGCCGTTGAATTGRGACACCACCTTGTTCCTGTACCGGCATTTCGCTTGTTTGATTGCCTTGTGGGGGGAATAACTACACTGTTTATATTCAGCCATATTTCCATGGTTAAATGCGGTGGATCGCGCTTTCAGTTTTGCGCGAATGCCGCCATCCATCCACAGTTTCTGGTTAGGGTAGGTTTTAATAGACTCTCATCTTTGGAGTTATTTAACAAGGTTGCATTTGACCCCGGTGTGCTTCGGCAGGGTGGTTTTTGTCCCATTTTTATATTCAGATTTGAATTTGCCTTTTTACCGTGTTGGGTAGAGCGGATGGGCAAACCCAGGTCCC
Organism: Salvelinus sp. IW2-2015; assembly: GCF_002910315.2. NCBI lineage: Eukaryota > Metazoa > Chordata > Actinopteri > Salmoniformes > Salmonidae > Salvelinus > Salvelinus sp. IW2-2015. Next base: position 3,520,117 of record NC_036839.1, read on the forward strand.
AACAGTATTGACTTCAGCTTTATGTACAAATTCTGGTTCATCGCCTTAAGAAATGGGGGCCATGAGGTTTTGTAGAAACATACAGTATGGAGAAATACAGTATGCACTGTATTAATAATGTATGTGGATATATTTATTCATTGATTCTTAATTTTAAGCCCTCACATTAGTATTTAGCTTTTAAGTATTCATGCTCATTGTAGTAGGGATGTCAATTCTCTATCTGCCCCAGCTGTAAGAGATCTAAAAGACCTGATTTTAATTCTCACCCGTTATATCACTTTATTACTTGTTTGATAGATTATGGCAGAAATGCTGTATGATTGAAAACCCAAACCCATGGCAGCAGCCACAAGGTCGCCCATGAGAAGTGACAGTATAGTTAGTTCCCTTAAGGAAAAGCACCTTTAGTCAAACAGCTTTCTCTGTGAGACCTTCCCATGTCTGGAACAGGACACTTCCGGGTTGGAGCGAGCGGTCGCATTTCGCACTTCGATCCGCAGGTAGTATAACTTTTCATTACATTTCATTATAGTACAACGGTTTGATTTGTCTGATCTTAGCAATCTCTTCTTAGCTAGCTACATAGCCGTCTTTGTATCAAAGATAATTGCGTAATTATCGTAATTCGTCGTCCTAACGTAGTCATCACTGCTATCTGGCCAGCAGCTAGCCGCTAGCCAGCTAGCCAACGTCCACCGTCTACCGAATAGCAGCACTGTAGAAACTATTACACTCAACGGAACGACTTGATTAGTGTAGTGTTAGCTAGCTACATAGTTGTCTTTGCTGTCTTCGTATCCAAGATAATTGTGTAGTTTAGAGTGTGTAGTATTAGAGTGATTATCTTAATTTACCGAGGTTAGCTAGCCAGCTATTTGTCGTCCTTAACGTAGGAAACACTGCTAGCTAGCCAACAGCTAGCCAACGTCTACCGAATAGCAGCACTGTAGAAACTATTACATTCAACGGAACGACTTGATTAGCGTAGTGTTAGCTAGCTACATAGTTGTCTTTGCTGTCTTCGTATCCAAGATAATTGTGTAGATTACAGTAATTATCTTAATTTACCGAGGTTAGCTAGCCAGCTATTGTTCGTCCTTAACGTAGGAAACACTGCTAGCTAGCCAACAGCTAGCCAACGTCTACCGAATAGCAGCACTGTAGAGACTATTACATTACAACGGAACGACTTGTTAGTGTAGTGTTAGCTAGCTACATAGTTGTCTTTGCTGTCAAGATAATTGTGTAGTTTTTTGAGTAATTGTCGAGGTTACCTAGCCAGTTACCGAGGCTACCTAGCCAGCTACACTTTCTAACTAAGTCAACAACGCAGCCACTGCTAGCTAGCCTACTTCAGCAGCACTGTATCATTTTTAGTCAATAAGATTTCTTGCAACGTAAGTTAAACTTTCTGAACATTCGAGACGTGTAGTCCACTTGTCATTCCAATCTCCTTTGCATTAGCGTAGCCTCTTCTGTAGCCTGTCAACTATGTGCCTGTCTATCCCTCTTCTCTCCTCTCTGCACAGACCATACAAACGCTTCACACCGCGTGGCCGCTGCCTGGTGGTCCCAGCGCGCACGACCCACTTGGAGTTCCAGGTCTCCGGCAGCCTCTGGAACTGCCGATCTGCGGCCAACAAGGCAGAGTTCATCTCAGCCTATGCTTCCCTCCAGTCCCTCGACTTCTTGGCACTGACGGAAACATGGATTACCACAGATAACACTGCTACTCCTACTGCTCTCTCCTCGTCTGCCCACGTGTTCTCGCACACCCCGAGAGCTTCTGGTCAGCGGGTGGTGGCACTGGGATCCTCATCTCTCCAAGTGGACATTCTCTCTTTCTCCCCTGACCCATCTGTCTATCGCCTCCTTTGAATTCCATGCTGTCACAGTTACCAGCCCTTTCAAGCTTAACATCCTTATCATTTATCGCCCCCCAGGTTCCTTGGAGAGTTCATCAATGAGCTTGACGCCTTGATAAGCTCCATTCCTGAGGATGGCTCACCTCTCACAGTTCTGGGTGACTTTAACCTCCCCACGTCTACCTTTGACTCATTCTCTCTGTCCTCCTTCTTTCTCCCTCCTCTCTCTTTTGACCTCATCCTCACTCACTCTCCCCCCTATCTCACTCACTAACGAGACCATACCGCCATCACGGCAGCAATACGCTTGACCTCATCTTTACTAGATGCTGTTCTTCCACTAATCTCATTGCAACTCCTCCAAGTCTCTGACCACTACCTTGTATCCTTTTCCCTCTCGCTCTCATCCAACACTTCCCACACTGCCCCTACTCGGATGGTATCGCGCCGTCCCAACCTTCGCTCTCTCTCCCCCGCTACTCTCTCCCTCTTCCATCCTATCTACTCTTCCCTCTGCTCAAACCTTCTCCAACCTATCTCCTGATTCTGCCTCCTCAACCCTCCTCTCCTCCCTTTCTACATCCTTTGACTCTCTATGTCCCTATCCTCCAGGCCGGCTCGGTCCTCCCCTCCTGCTCCGTGGCTCGACGACTCATTGCGAGCTCACAGAACAGGGCTCCGGGCAGCCGAGCGGAAATGAGGAAAACTCGCCTCCCTGCGGACCTGGCATCCTTTCACTCCCTCCTCTCTACATTCTCCTCTTCTGTCTCTGCTGCTAAAGCCACTTTCTACCACTCTAAATTCCAAGCATCTGCCTCTAACCCTAGGAAGCTCTTTGCCACCTTCTCCTCCCTCCTGAATCCTCCTCCCCTCCCCCCCTCCTCCCTCTCTGCGGATGACTTCGTCAACCATTTTGAAAAGAAGGTCGACGACATCCAATCCTCGTTTGCTAAGTCAAACGACACGCTGGTTCTGCTCACACTGTCCTACCCTGTGCTTTGACCTCTTTCTCCCCTCTCTCTCCAGATGAAATCTCGCATCTTGTGACGGCCGGCCGCCCAACAACCTGCCCGCTTGACCCTATCCCCTCCTCTCTTCTCCAGACCATTTCCGAGAGACCTTCTCCCTTACCTCACCTCGCTCATCAACTCATCCTTGACCGCTGGCTACGTCCCTTCCGCCTTCAAGAGAGCGAGGTTGCACCCCTTCTGAAAAAACCTACACTCGATCCCTCTGATGTCAACAACTACAGACCAGTATCCTTCTTTCTTTTCTCTCAAAACTCTTGAACGTGCCGTCCTTGGCCAGCTCTCCTGCTATCTCTCTCAGAATGACCTTCTTGATCCAAATCAGTCAGGTTTCAAGACTAGTCCATTCAACTGAGACTGCTCTTCTCTGTGTCACGGAGGCGCTCCGCACTGCTAAAGCTAACTCTCTCCTCTGCTCTCATCCTTCTAGACCTATCGGCTGCCTTTGATACTGTGAACCATCAGATCCTCCTCTCCACCCTCTCCGAGTTGGGCATCTCCGGCGCGGCCACGCTTGGATTGCGTCCTACCTGACAGGTCGCTCCTACCAGGTGGCGTGGCGAGAATCTGTCTCCGCACCACGTGCTCTCACCACTGGTGTCCCCAGGGCTCTGTTCTAGCCCTCTCCTATTCTCGCTATACACCAAGTCACTTGGCTCTGTCATATCCTCACATGGTCTCTCCTATCATTGCTATGCAGACGACACACAATTAATCTTCTCCTTTCCCCTTCTGATAACCAGGTGGCGAATCGCATCTCTGCATGTCTGGCAGACATATCAGTGTGGATGACGGATCACCACCTCAAGCTGAACCTCGGCAAGACGGAGCTGCTCTTCCTCCCGGGGAAGGACTGCCCGTCCCATGATCTTGCCATCACGGTTGACAACTCCATTGTGTCCTCCTCCAGAGCGCTAAGAACCTTGGCGTGATCCTGGACAACACCCTGTCGTTCTCAACCAACATCAAGGCGGTGACCCGTTCCTGTAGATTCATGCTCTACAACATTCGCAGAGTACGACCCTGCCTCACACAGGAAGCGGCGCAGGTCCTAATCCAGGCACTTGTCATCCTCCGTCTGGATTACTGCAACTCGCTGTTGGCTGGGCTCCCTGCCTGTGCGATTAAACCCCTACAATCATCCAGAACGCCGCAGCCCGTCTGGTGTTCAACCTTCCAAGTTCTCTCACGTCACCCCGCTCCTCCGCTCCTCTCCACTGGCTTCCAGTTGAAGCTCGCATCCGCTACAAGACCATGGTGCTTGCCTATGGACTGTGAGGGGAACGGCACTCCGTACCTTCAGGCTCTGATCAGGCCTACACCCAAACAAGGGCACTCGTTCATCCACCTCTGGCCTGCTCGCCTCCCTACCTCTGAGGAAGTACAGCTCCCGCTCAGCCCAGTCAAAACTGTTCGCTGCTCTGGCACCCCAATGGTGGAACAAACTCCCCCACGACGCCAGGTCAGCGGAATCAATCACCACCTTCCGGAGACACCTGAAACCCCACCTCTTTAAGGAATACCTAGGATAGGATAAAGTAATCCTTCTAACCCCTCCCCCCTTAGAGTTAGATGCACTATTGTAAAGTGGTTGTTCCACTGGACATCATAAGGTGAATGCACCAACTTGTAAGTCGCTCTGGATAAGAGCGTCTGCTAAATGACTTAAATGTAAATGTAAATGATTGGTATAAAGTCCTGATGTGAAATCAGGCAGTCAGAGTTAATTGTGTGGGATGTATGCATATTATTTACATTGTTTGCTTCATGATTTAAAACATGCATAAAAATCACAATAAGTCAACATCATTCTCTTTTTACCTTTGAAGAATCAAAGCCTGGATCTAACCACATTCAAGAATAAGTCTGCTAAGGTGTTTTCATTTTCAGAATGAGTAAACAGAGGAGAGATTTAGGTCTGTGTCCCAAATGGCAACCCATGCCCTATATAGTGCAATACTTTGGACCAGAGCACTATAGGTCCAGGTCAAAAGCAGTACACTATTTAGGGAATAGGGTACAATTTGAGATGTTGTTTGGTCTATGATAGGATTAGAGACAAAACCCAGACTCGCCTGTTGAAATGAGATAGTTTTTCCTGAGGCTGCCCAGGGCTAAGTGTGATTAATATGGTACACATTGTGTGGGATTATTATATTAGATGTAGTACTGACCCTCATTGTGTTCCAAATCATTGTTTTCTCTCTCCTGCAGAGACAGAAGTGCAAATGATTATTGGGGATTTTCTGTAGCACTTTGTAGATAAACGTGGTTGAATGAGAATGCTGTTGAATGCTTAATTTGTATATCTAGAGGTACCTTGAACAAAAAGTGAACGTGAGATGGGGATGACCTAGGGTGCTCTGAGGTACCTTTTTTATAATGATTCATTGCATGCATATCATCGCATTGCATTTGCGTAGTGGCATAGAGCAGTAGAATGAAGGCAGTTCCAGAAGTTGCACACATAGGGAAAATTTTATTAGCCTAGGGTTCGGGGAAAATGTGACTTTTTTTTGGTAATAAACGCATTTCGTGCAAATTCTACTTAATTTTACACGACAGGAGACTTTGGCATAATCTTTTTTTAATACTGCACAWATTATGAAATGACAGACACTGACAAACTGAATCTGATATCAATAAAAACGACCTTGTCTTGAATCCATCAGTAGCCTAGGTGTGGAGACACATATTGTAGGCTACAACATGAGGAGGAAATTATAGTCCTAAAAATGTTTTTCAGTTTCACAGAATCACCCAAAGATGCGCTGCTCACTCGCTGGTGATGGCCGATGCGCCAAAAGCCTATTTCTCTCGTTTTACTTAGTAAAAAAATGTGACACGCCTAGTTTCCTGAAACGTACYTTGAGCGTCACTACTTCACAGGAGAGCCATTTTAATGTAAACCTTTTTTTTTATCAAAATGCTATCATGTGCCTTAACAAATTTTGTATTTAATCTGCAAATACGAGAAAAAAAATGATAAATTACGAGCCTAGTTGGTTTAGCCACAGAAAAAGWCAGCAACCTTCCCGCTAGCCATGATGGGCTGAGACAATGAGTGGGCTGGACATGGCAAGAGATGAGTTCAGATTGGTCTGCCATGTGGCACGCTTCTGTCTATTTGAGCTGGTAACTATGTGTAGGTAATCCTGTCTAAAGCAGCTTTAAAAATATATATACAGTATATATATTGCGTAGTAGAACTGCATAAGTTTGCTSTCCACTTTCTGGAGGACTGAGTTTTGAAATCAGTGGAATTCCAGTTTGATAGCTAAGGAGATGGAGAAAACACTTGCATCCGGATTACATCTTCAAACTAAGGGCAACCATGCCATATGTGACAGAGGATGAAGGGTCCATCCATGTATACGGGTAAGATAGTCTCGCTAGCTACATTTCAGATATTACACGTTTCTAATTTTGTCAGGATGTCATTTTAATTTCAAGTTATTAACAAAAAGACTCCACTATGCAAGTAACCATTTCAATAGAATGTTAATGATGTCACTGCGTCACGACAGCTGTTGATAGACGTAGCTGGAAAATTCTCTCTGGCTATCTACTCCGATTTCAGAGCACTCTCGTCTAAGTGTGCTAGATCGCAGAATAACTGACGACTTTACGAACGCTCAACACCCATTGTATAAGGCCTGTGTCAGTAAAGGTTGGCAAAAAAGCGTAAATTGTTACCAGCAGCACAGTTGCAGTCAACAACGTTGTGGATAACATAAAAACAGCCTATCCAGCTCTGCTAGAAGTAAAATGGTCAGAGCGAGCTGTTCTCTCATTTGTGTCTGGAAGTAGCTAGCAAGCTAGGCAACACTAGACAGTTAGCTTGGGTACTTGACTGCTGTTAGGACAGAACGCTCGGATCAACCCTTAAAGAGATGGGTAGGGCTAAAGCTTAAGAGGGTGTTGAATGGCTATAGACAAAGAAGAGCTTTCCAGTAGGTACCAAAACATTCAAAGGATATTTCCTCAAAAGTGAGGTTACAAGTTGATCAACTTTTAAAGCAGAATTACTTTCCCCTTGTTCCTCAACTGTAGTGTATGATATACCATTTTCTAGCTCTGAGTCTTTACTTTCATGCAATGTAAAAAACACAATTTCCAAAATGTTGTAATCGCGCCGGGCGGTCACATATTGAAGTTGATCAAGTATTTTGGTAGCCTACAGCAGACAGATTAGTCTTCTCTTTTCAGCAGGAGCTTTCTAACCTGTGCTTTTTTTTGCGATTGTATTTGAAATATTGCAAAGGGCCTTGTTTTGTCTGCATGCTGTTCATTCACTGACAGATTTGGGCCTTCTCATGGTGTGGTAAGCTATTCTGAATTATTTCAATTCTTTCTAAACAGACAGCTGTAATTCTATAATTTGGGCAAATGTATTTCTATTTCAGTGGTGCCGGAGCTCCTCCAGAACCCTTCATGTGGTTATGATTCTATAATGAAATAAATGAAGTGCAACGCTGGAGAGATGAGAGTTGCAGACTCATGTCTATTAGAGCAGAGAGAAGGAGAGAGATTATAGGAAGTGCAACGTATTCTAGTTCGGTGAGAGATACAGGCGTGCTTCTCACACAGCCACTGCCATGCGTTGGTCTCAATCTACTTTTTTACTTTACGTTTTTTGGGGAGGGGGGCAGGAGATTTTAAAAAAGTAACTTTTGCTTTTATTATKATTTTTACATTAAAAAAAAGTATCATTATTTTTCAGGCCACAAGAGGTGTGGCAGGTAGCCTAGTGGTTAGAGCGTTGGACCAGTAACCAAAAGGTTAATAGATCAAACCCCTGAGCTGACAAGGTAAAGATCTGTTGTTCTGTTCCTAGGCTGTCGTTGTAAATAAGAATTTGTTCTTAACTGACATGCCTAGCTAAATAAAGGTGTAAAAAAGAAAAAAAGTCCAGAATCTGGCCAAAGAATGAAATTGTCTAAAACCTGTTGGGACAGAATCTGGTTCAAATGATCTGCACATTGTCTAGATCATGTGTCAAACTCCAGTCCCTGAGTGTCTGTGGGTTTTTGCTCCTTCTCTGTACTTGTTGGATCAATTAAGGTCATTGATTAGTTAGGAACTGCCATCACCTGGTTGTCTAGATTACAGTTAGGCACAAATTGAAAGGAGTTTGACCTCTAGATGTAATATCAAATGTTCTTGGTCACATACACATGGTTAGCAGATGTTATTGTGAGTGTAGTGAAATGCTTGTAGCTGTAATGTTTTGATAACTGGGTGTTTGTCAGGTTCATGTATTAATTCTGCTTAATACAAATGATAATTGGCACACAAGTGACACATGTCCAACAACCATCACTTTTCAGGATCCTGTTAAAGATTTGTTTTATAGTTCCCTGAGTTTTTCCATATAATATGACCTGACCAGGAGAAAACAGGCCCTAGATACTGTATATATCTAAGGTCCAAAGACTTTCCTGGTTACATCAAATGCACAGGAAGTCCTAAGGGGTAACACGTCCAGTGCCACAATGTCAGGTTCTGTTTCAAGGTCATGTTCTAAGAGGTGATACAACCATTTTTGTAAGAATCTGACCGTGGCCCTTTTGAGAGAGGTTATCCTTGTCTGAATTTGATCTTTCAAAATAGCTATTGACATTTCCCCTTTTTTAACTCTCAGCAATTTCAGTCTGTCCTTGTAAAAGCAATTGGTCGATTTTGGGGTGTCAGTCCCAGTTTAAGAAATGAATGCCAACTTAAATTAGGCCATTCCGCTGCGTTGAAAACCTTCAGTCATTTTCATACCTGCTCAATAAGCCTATGAGCTTATTTTATGGAATATACATTTATTTTAAGTGGGATTTCAAAGTTTCCCTCAGGACAATATTCTAATGTATTCAGTTGAGTTTGACCTCGTGCCCTGAAAGTAGGGTTTTAGACCTGCGCTTCTAAAGCTTAACCCTTTAGGCCGGTGCGAATCTTCAACTTTAATCKATTTGTGGACTTGCAGTGCATAACTCATTCATTCTGATTAATGTATGCTTGCTAACTTGTTTTGGAGGTATTTGGTATTTTATTAGGATAGCAGCAGCTACTCTTCCTGAGGTCCACACAAACATGAAACATGACWTAATGCAGAARGTGAATAGACAAGAACAGCTCAAGGACAGAACTACATGCWTTTAAAACAAGAAAAATATAACTGAAAGGTTATGTACTGACTCAAAACTGAAAAAGAAAACACAGACCTGCTATTCTAGGCCTACATTTACATTCAGTYGSATCTATCAGTACATACACAATATTTAGGTTAAATAGGGGAGTGGTGTTGAACTMTGAGGTGTTGCTTAATCTGTTTTTTAAAGCCAGATTTGCTGTTCACTTGAGCATTATGAAATGGAAAGGAGTTCCATTCATTCATGGCTCTATATAATACTGTATGTTTCCTTGAATTCGTTCTGGATTTGAAGACTGTGAAAAGACCCCTTGTGGCATGTCTGGTGGTGTAAAGGAATGCGTAACTGGCTGCAGGGAAGTCAGGTGCAGGAGAGCAGAAATGCGTAGCAAACGGAGCCCTTCATTGAGGCGAACAAAACACAGCACAAAACTAAACACACACAGGCTACAATAACCCGGCGCAAAKCAGCCTGGAGTACACATACATTTACAGTTAACAATTCCACACACCACCATGGGGTGAGAGTAATGAGGGAATGCAAACCAGGTGTGCGGGAAAACAAGACAAAYCAAATGGAAAKTMAAAGGTGGATCGGCGATGGCTAGAAGACCGGTGACGTCAACCGCCAAACMTCGCCCGAAGAAGGACAGGGACCGACCTRGGCGGAAGTCATGACAGGTGGAGTAAGTTSACTATGCAAACAATTTAGAATTTTAAAAACATTGTTTCTTATAAAAACAAGAAGCGATGCAGTCAGTCTCTCCTCTACTTTCATCAAAAAGAGAAACTGGCATTCAGAGTATTTATATTAGCCCTCTGATTATAGTGAAGAGCAAGACGTGCGCCTCCGTTCTGGGCCCGCTGCAGTTTTTCTAGGTCCTTCTTTGCAGCACATGGGCAATATGACTAGGCAATAATCCAGATAAGATCGAACTAGAGCCTGCAGGACATGCTTTTTGGAGTGTGGTGTCAAAAAAGCAGCGCATCTCTTTATCACGGACAGACCTCTCCCCATCTTTACAATAATTGAGTCAATATGTTTTGACCATCAGTTTACAATCCAAGGAAACACTGGGCYAAAAGGGTCCATATCAGGGGATATCTTTACATGACACATTTTTGATATTCTAAAGAATACAGACCATTTCAATGCATGTTTTGTGGATTTGCAACATATCCTGACAAATGTGTCTTTTAGACATATACTGTATATGATATTGGAATTACTCCAAATATCACACATGGACATCTCCTATGGCCAGATATGGACTCAATGAATATCTTGTGATATTTTCTCTCTTCATGTTGACAAATACTGATTGTATACATCGCATATCAGTGTTTTCTCAGCACYTTCAATATAATAAGCTACATTGATTCTAGATATGCTTCTTTTGGCTGAGGTTCATAGCTGGATCTTGATACGCTTCTGATATGCTGAAAATAAGGATGAATTCTGATGCATTTTTTAAATTTTTTAGGGCTCCCTGATTGTAGACCTGGGCTTGGAKGCGTTGGGCCTTCTCCATATGTTCCCTCACGACGGGCCATATGGCTGTCATCCGCTCCCTCATCGTCTCCACGTGTTCTACCACGCTGCGTAATGAGGTCGGTTGGGCTTCCCACACCTCCTTTGTGAAGTCCAGTAGGCCGCGTGGCCTCCTCCCGTAGACGAGTTCGAACGYGGAAARCCCAGTGGAGGATTGGGGGACYTCTCAGATTGAYAACATTAGGTGGGGTAGTAATTGGTCCCTGTTCTTCCCGTCCTGCTCYATGATCTTCCTCAGCATCTGTTTGAGCATTTTATTAAAGCGCTCGACGAGCCCATCGGTCTGCGGGTGAAAAACGGAGGTCCAGATCTGCTTGATCTGCAGGAYGGCACACAACTCTTTCATGAGGCGGGACATAAACTCCGTACCTTGGTCTGTCAAGATCTCGTTTGGGATGCCCACACGGCTAAAGAGGTGGAACAGCTCCCAGGCGATTCCCTTGGATACCGCCGCCCGTAGGGGAATGGCCTCGGGATACCGGGTGGCATAATCAACTATCACCAGGATGTACTGGTGTACTCGTGCTGTTTTTACCAGGGGTCCCACTATGTCCATGGCAATGCGTTCAAAGGGCGCCCCGCCGATTGGGAGGGGGACCAATGGGCTTCGGAAGTGGGCTTTCGGGACAGTGACTTGGCACTCCGGGCAGCTGCGACAGTAGTCTTCCATGGCCCTCCTCATACCGGGCCAGTGGAACTGGGCGGTAATCCGTTCCCGGGTCTTCTCCATTCCCAGGTGCGCCCCCAACAGGTGCGTGTGGCCAGCTGAAGAACGGTTCCCACGTACCGTCGGGGCAGCAACAATACCTCTCYAAGTTCCCCCTGTTGCCGCGACACCTGATACAAAAGGTTATTCTTGATTTGGAAATGGGGGTATTGCCAGTCACTCACCCCRGGAAGTAGCTGTCCATCAGTTGGCCACTGGGGTCTCGACTGGCCCCTCGAAATRGAGGAGGAAGAGGCTGGGCTCCTCCTCCAGTGGTTCCCCAGGGGGATCGGGTTCCGGCACCCCATTCGACTCCGGAGCCGTAGACACATGCTGGTTAACCGGTTGCTTCTGGGCCGCACAGGCTATTGGTRGTCCCCGTTCTCTTCTTCGGCCGGCTCGTACCTTTTTCCTCAACTTGTGCCCCCATGGGCCACAAAAAGCGGACAATCCCGTCCCACTAGGAGAGGTACCGGAAATTCTGAAACTGCACCCACCATCATCTGGCAGCCCCCTTGTGGCNCATGGGCCACAAAAAGCGGACAATCCCGTCCCACTAGGAGAGGTACCGGAAATTCTGAAACTGCACCCACCATCATCTGGCAGCCCCCTTGTGGCGTCCCGATGTTGGTCCATATGGTTGGATACCGCTTCGTGTCACCGTGAACACAGGAAATGGACATCTCCCTACCCCTTTCGGTCTCCTGGTTCAGCAGACTCGTGGTTACGAACGTAACCATACTTCCGGAGTCCAATATCACTTCTGTGTCGTGACCGTCAACCTTCACCGGGACCATGGGTGCAGTTGATTTGTGGTGCGCCCAACAGGAGGTGACATAGTTAACGGCGTGACCCACCTCACCTCCGGGGCTTGCTGATGACCCCGACTCCTCTGAAGCCAGGCATTTCCAGGAAATATGCCCCCGGGAGCCACACTCAAAACACCTCCTTTGGTCTCCTTCTACCTGGGGTCGTCGGTGGCGAGCCGGCCCTACCCCAGCCGTCTCTCCATGGGTTTGCGGTCCTTTGGCCCTGCCGACTGTCGGTTCGGGGTACACAGCGTTGGGGCTGTCCTTCTTTCCCCTCGAACGGGTCGCCGACTCTGCCCGGATACCACTCAGCAGGGCCTGAGTGTTCTGATGCATCTCCACTGCTTCCAGGAGGCCCTCCAAGGTCTGGGGTGTGCATAGACTCGCTGCCCTCTTCATGTCGTGGGGTAGGGRCCGTAAGAAGCGATCCAGGACCACTTTGTCAAGGATGGAGAGGGTGGATACGTCGGTTAGGAGCCATGCCTTGGTGACGCGCAGTAGGTCGCTCATCTGTCCTCGGGGGGATGCGTCGGCTACGAACCTCCAGTCGTGGAACCATTGAGCCCGATGGGCCAGGCTGTACCCGTAGCGGCTGAGTATCTCCCTCTTGAGTCAGTCGTAATTAGCCGCCTGTTCGTCGTWCAGGTCCCAATATGCCTTTTGGGCATTCCCAGAGAGGAACGGGGCCAGCAGACTGGCCCACTTTGGCCTTGGCCATCCTTCCCGTAGAGCTGTCCGTTCAAACGTACAGAGGTAYGTTTCGACGTCATCGTCTTCTGTTAGTTTGAGTAAAAACTGGTTGGGATGTGATTCAGGAGACGTTCCTCCTTGCAGCTTCCTGATTTCCTCAATGAGGCGGACGTTTTGTAATCGCTGTTCCTCCAGCGTTCGTTCCTGAAACGCCTGTTGTGCTTGTTGGGCCCGGACGAACTGAGCTATCAACTCGTCCATGCTGATGCTGCGTAAACGTCAACCCTGATCTGACCATGTTATCAGATTGCCTGCATTCTCCAKCARTTGTGGCAGACGAGGGGGTTTGGTCAAGACGTTTACACAGATCAGACACGGATAGAGTACAATTAGCTCGGTTTCAAGGGTGTTTATAAAATAATAAATCAAAAGAAAGGGATAGGTCTCCCCCATSAGACTCTCTCCGGGATACCGTCTTCTGTGCTCCYGGTCTTGCTGTATCCTGTCGGGCACACAAACTCYACCTCCTCGTTTGAGCTTGGGAACCGTCTCCAACTACACGGAAGTCACCTTACTTCCCCCAGTCCTCCCCAATCAGCCCCAATTAGTCCTGGCTGGAGAGCCCGTCGAGACCCCGCACGTCRAGCAGATGGAGCCATCGCCTCGTGATGTATACTCCGTCTGTCACCAGGCCTCGARGAYTCTCCCCCTGGTGGCTGACCTGCTGTACGCCACAACGTGGATGGATGCTTCTCCCTTTCTGTCARGGATGCCATYGTTGCCCTCGAAGATGTATTCTGGAGCCTTTTGTGTTCTCTTTTCAACTCTGTCTGTATATTTGCAARCTAATGGCAGAATTTTCTCCATCTCCTTAGCTATCATACTGTAATTCCACTGATTTCGAAACTCAGTCATCCAGAAAGTGGAGATGATATAGTTCAAGAAAGCTGCGTTAGAAAGGATTACCAACACATACTGACCAGCTCATATTATTATTAACAGAAGCGTGCTAGAACGCAGACCAATCCAAACTCATCTATCGGCATGTCCAGCCCACTCATTGTCTCAGCCAATCATGGCTAGCGGGAAGGTTGCTGGCTTTTTCGATGGTTAAACCAACTAGGCACGTAATTTAACAATTGTATTTACAGATGGCATACAAATTTGTTATTTAGGCATATGAAAGTTCACCTGTTCCAGAAGGCATTTCTGCCAAAAAACGCATTTTAAAAAAAAGTTTACGTTCAAATGGCGCTCCTGTGATGTATTGATGCGCGACATAAGCCTAGCTTCTTGAAATGAGTTACATTTGTGTCAGTGCGGCCTTTTCTATAAGCATCCTGAAAGTCTGTTACTTTGTTAACAGAGAAATAGCATTGCATCTGGTCAAACACTTTTTTGTGTGTGTTTGAAACAGCTTATTTGACTTATAATTCACTGTATCACAATTACAGTTGGTCAGAAGTATACATGCACTAAGTTGACTGTGCCTTTAAACAGTTTGGAAAATCGACATAACCTGAAAGGCCACTCAGCAAGGTACCGTGTAGTTGGAGACGGTACCAAAGTAAGCTTCAAGCCAATGCTCCAAAACCGCCATATAAAAACCACACTATGGTTTGCAACTGCGCATGGGGACAACGATCTTACATTTTGGAGAAATGTCCTCTGGTATGATGAAACAAAAATAGAACTGTTTGGCCAAAATGATAATCGTTATTTTTGGAGGAAAAAGGGGGTGGCTTGCAAGCCGAAGAACACCATCCCAACGGTGAAACACAGGGGTGGGTGGCAGCATCATGTTGTGGGGGTGCTTTGCTGCTTTGTGGTTATATTGAAGCAACATCTCAAGACATCAGCCAGGAGGTTAAAGCTTGGTCGAAAATGGGTCTTCCAAATGGATAATGACCACAAGCATACTTCCAAAGTTGTGGCAAAATGGCATAAGGACACCAATGTCAAGGTATTGGCGTGCCATCACAAAGCCCTGACCTCAATCCCATAGACATTTTGTGGGCAGAACTGAAAAAGCGTGTACGAGCAATGAGGCCTACAAACCTGACTCAGTTACACCAGCTCTGTCAGGAGGAATGGGCCAAAATTCACCCAACTTATTGTGGGAAGCTTGTGGAAGGCTACCCGAAACGTTTGACCCAAGTTAAACAATTTAAAGGCAATGCTACCAAATACTAATTGAGTGTATGTAAACTTCTGACCCACTGGGAATGTGATGAAATAAATAAATGCTGAGATAAATAATTCTCTCTACTATTATTCTGACATTTCACATTCTGAAAATAAAGTGGTGATCCTAACTGACCTGAGACAGGGAATTTTTACTTGGATTAAATGTCAGGAACTGTGAAATTGGTTTTAAATCTATTTGGCTAAGGTGTATGTAAACTTTCGACTTTAACTGTATGACTGTTACTGTATTTATATTTTTTATCTTCAACATTGGAATCAGTATAAAACGTTTTGTATGATCTCTTATACACCATTTTAGTCACAGCCTTTGGAACTTTGTCTTTTCTAGATATGTCCACTATTTTATGGTCAGTACATCCAATGGGTGTGGATACAGCTATAAAGCAAGAGATCTGCAGCATTGGTAAAAATGTGACCAATACACGTGGATTAAGTAGTTCCTCTAATGGTTTTAAACACCCTGGTAGGTTAATTAATAACCTGAACCAGATTACGGGCACTGGTTACAGTGAGCAGCTTCCTCTTGACTGGACCGCTTGATTAAAACCAATCTTTTTCAGGTCATCCAGAAAATATACATCTCTTTTAACATCACATACGTTATCAAGCATTGCACACATTATCAAGATAATGAATGTTAGCACTATGGGGGCTATGGATATGTAAACAATATGTGCTCTTACATGTCACAGGTTGACTCTATTCATTTTAATACTGACACTTTTTATTCAACTTTGAGTTTAAGAAATCGATGTACATTCATAGTACTCTAAGACATCCACTCTCATTGACGAAATGTTTTCGTATCCTCTGTCATTACATTTTTNACTTTGAGTTTAAGAAATCGATGTACATTCATAGTACTCTAAGACATCCACTCTCATTGACGAAATGTTTTCGTATCCTCTGTCATTACATTTTTTGGTCGAAGATGTGAAAATACTTTCTCTAACACATTAGCATTTCGCCATCCTTTAACAAGACTCCCCAAAACAGGAATTTGTTCAATTTGTATCTAAATGCCTTTGACCCTTATCCTGGATAGTTATTTTCCCCCAACTGCTCCTTGTTTGCGGGGTAGAGCGGAATAGAGCAGAGCTGAGCAACAGTGCAGTAATGATTGCTCTAACATGGATCCTAGCGCAAGTTACTGCGGTGGGCTGTTTGCTTTTTCATTAACATTCACCCTCTGTCTGATTGCCCAGGATCTTTGAGGCTCATTCTTCTGAATCCCTCCCTCCCAGCCACCCCGCCGTGGAGGAGGGGGGAATCCTGCTACCCCCCCACGGCGAACGTCTGTGGATACCAAAGGCACATGAGAGGTTTGTTTGATGTACGCGCACACAGCAACGTGGTTTGAAGCTATTATCTGTTCACAGAGATGAGCTGCATTGTGGGATTGATGGGGAGAGGCGAGATGGAGAGGTGAAGAGAGAGGAGAGGTTGAAGGGGGGAAGAGGGGAAGAAAGAATTGAGCCAAGAGTGAAGAGGAGTTCAAGCTGGATAAGATAAGGTCTCTGTTGTCTTGTGGACTCTTTGGGCACTTGAATGTGTACCGTGCACGAAGGTACCATATAAACAGTGTTTAAAAAATGGTTAATAAGCAGTCAATAAACTAATATGGTGCTCCTTATGTTTCTGTGCCCTTCAAAAACAAACGTGCATAAAATATGAGACAGCAGTCTGATAGGTACATCAATGTTTGGAATTTTTTATTATGATAAATATCCATTGATTCTTGAAGAATAAAACTTAGAAATGCTTCATGAGCTTAGTACAATTGCCTTACCACATCAGAACCCCAAATATTAACTTAACTTCTGAACCACAATGTCAACACACCATGTCTATATTAAAAATAGGTTACATTAACCCAGTCCTATTCTTTCAAATACTTTGAGCATTTGATTGAGCCTTCCTGGAGTGTCACATGGGAGGTGCTTGCACTTTTAGGACTAAAGTAAATTTTGTTTGAAATTAGTCAATTAAAAACTGGCAATAAAAAACGAAATTACAAGTTGAGGCTAGATTCAATCCATAGCATTGAAGGTTAGCTTTATTGCGCTACTGAATGTTAAAGGCAATTTCCGATTGAGCCAACATACAGTACCAGTCAAAAGTTTGGACACACCTACTCATTCCAGGGTTTTTCTTTATTTTTACTATTTTCTACATTGTAGAATAATAGTGAAGACATCAAAACTATGAAATAACAAAAAAGGTGTTAAACAAATAACAAATATTTTATAATTGAGATTCTTCAAAGTAGCTACCCTATGCTTTGATGACAGCATTGCACACTCTTGGCATTATCTCCACCAGCTTCATGAGTTAGTCACCTGGAATGCATTTTAAATAACAGGTGTGCCTTAAAATGTAATTTGTGTAATTTCCACAACATTCTGCAGCGATACGCCATCCCATCAGGTTTGCGCTTTGTCCCACTATCATTTGTTTTTCAACAAGACAATGACCCAACACACCTCCAGGCTGTGTAAGGGCTATTTGACCAAGAAGGAGAGTGGTGGAGTGCTGCATCAGATGACCTGGCCTCCACAATCACCCGACTTCAACCCAATTGAGATGGTTTGGGATGAGTTGGACCACAGAGTGAAGGAAAAGCAGCCAATAAGTGCTCAGCATATGTGGGAACTCCTTCAAGACTGTTGGAAAAGCATTCCTCATGAAGCTGGTTGAGAGAATGCCAAGAGTGTGCAAAGCTGTCATCAAGGTAAAGACTGGCTATATTGAAGAATCTAAAATATGTTTTGATTTGTTCAACACTTTTTTGGTTACTACATGATTCCATATGTGTTATTTCATAGTTTTAATGTCTTCACTATTATTCTACAATGTAGAAATAGTAAAAATAAAGAAACCCTTGAATGAGTAGGTGTGTCAACTTTTGACTGGTACTGTATGTACACTGGAACATTCTCACTGGGCACACACTGGTTGAATCAACATTGTTTCAACGTAATTTGTCAACATATTGTGATGTTGAGTCAATGTGGAAAATGCTTTGGATTTGAAAAAAGTTATCAATCAATACTGTTCATCTCATTTTAACCTGCGTTGTAAACATTGAAATTAGATCAACTTTAATACTAAGACTTAACCTGACTAACAGGTTGTTACATCAATCTAATTCAAACAATCTTCAGAACTCTGTTTACTTTGAAATTGTGTTGAATTTCCGAGAGAAATGTGAATTTTTTTCATCCTATATTAAATATGCAGTATATTGGGTGGTTGAAATTATGTAGAATTTCATTTTTGATTAAACATTTTATTTGACCTAGTTTCAGTGTTGATAGTAAAATGGTATGTTTGAGTCATCATCATTGTTTCAACGTCACGCCATCAACCTAAATAAAGAGGTACAGTATATAGAAAAAGAACATGAAGCCAGAGTCCATTGACTCCTATTAGTATATGAGGGGTAATGCACTTCAGTGAAAACAAGTCTACCATCCATCCTACCTCGATGTATGCTGCTTAGCTTTGGAAAGAAGCTTTGATTCAGCTGAGCTATCACGTCAACACATTGAGACATTGATCAGCTTCCCTACTCATTTGCGTAGACTACCTAAATAATGTTGAAAATAACTCCTAACTTAAATAAGAAGTTGTTCTTAAATAAAGGTATGTGAAAGTAAATTTGGAGTGAGGTTGGGTTTATGTACGTTAGAGGATAATACAAGGTAAAAGTGTTATTAATATCATGAAATTTGGCATCCTATTTATAGGGCTAATGGTAGCTACTTTTAAACTTCATAAGATCCAATAAACCATGGATGAGTTGTAGTATATACCAAGCTACACGTTGAAATGATGGTGTCCTTGTTGGGCAAATCAGATGTCAATGTAGCCTACATAAATCATTCTCACTCAGAATTTACTTTCACATACATCTTGCATAAGAAAAGTTAGAGGAGTTCCTTTCAACTATTCAATGTGATTTCGGTAGTCTACACATGAGTATGGAAGCTGATCAATGTCTAAATGCATTGACCTGATTGTTCACTTTCAGCAAACCTCAGATTATTTCCAAAGCTAAGCAGCGTACATAGACCTAAGCATCTGGATGATAGACTTGTTCTCATTGAAGTGCATTGCTCCTCATATACCAGTAGGACTCACTGTTCAGGCATAAATTGTTGGATTGTGGCTTCATATTTTTCAATATACTTCTTTATTTAGGTTGATAGCATGACGTTGAAACTAACTTTGATTCAAACGTACCATTTTACTATCAACATTGAAATAAGGTTAAATAAAATATGTCTCGTCAAGTTAAAAAAATTGAAATAATTTCAACTACACAATTGAATGTAGGGTGAKATTTTTCGAGGGGGGTTTATGTGGAAGTTTCGAAATTTCAACATATACATAGTTCTGATGATTTCAACATAATTAGAGTGATGTCACAACCTGTTAGTCAGGTTAAGTCAATGTATTTAAGTTGGAGTTTTACCCTAATTTCAATGTTTACAACGGTGGTTGAAATTAGATGAACAGTACTGGTTGATTGCTTTTTTCAAATCCAATGTATTGTCCACGTTCATTTCACATCACAATACGTTGACAAATTACATTGAAACAATGTTGACTCAATCAGTGTGTGTGTGTGTGTGTGTGCCCAGTGGGTTGCCTTTAAGTTTCAATTGCACTATAATGCAGATCTTCATCGCTAAGGTTTGAATCTAGGCATTATTTATACAATTCAATTATTGAAGTTGTTAAACTTTTCGTATTCAGTCCTGTTACTGTGACCAATGAACTGTACTGTAACTATAACCATAGAACCCACCATCTGTGTCAATAAAATGATATCTACATGACTTGCTGTGTGAGGAACGACAAGCCACTGAGATATAGCCTACACTGTGAATCTGACAAATATAACGTATATTTAACTGCAGTTAATTGTGATATAATTTACAGACACTTCGAAGAATCCAGTAACGTGGGTGTCGAAAATCAATAATGATTAAGTCCTAATTATTCCTTGCTGTGCATTCAAATCAATTGTTATTAATACCGATTGATTAACGTATAAGAGATTCATTGTCACGTGTGCTCCCTCTCCGGCCTCTAGGTCACCAGGCTGCTCGTTATGGCGCACACCTGTCACCATCGTTGCGAGCACATGCGCGTCATCAGACTCACCTGGACTCCGTCACTTCCCTGATTACCTTCCCTATATATGTCACTCCCTTTGGTTCCTTCCCCAGGCGTTATTGTTTCTGTTCCAGTGCTAAGTCTGTGCGTTGTTCATGTTTCTTGGTTCATGTTGTTTATTTATTAAAACACTCCCTCCCTGAAAAGAATCCAGGAATGACAATGTTCCTAATATTGATTCCATACTTTGGCCACTGCCAGGATATCCCAGCTAAACATCTCCTTACTGCCAGTGGTGGAAAAAGTACCCAACTGTTATACTTGAGTAAAAGTAAAAATACCTTAATAGAAAATGACTCAAAAGTAAAAGTCACCCAGTAAAATTCTACTTAAGTAAAAGTATTTGGTTTAAAATATACTTAAGTATAAATCATTTCAAATTCCTTATATTAAGCAAACCAGATGGCACCATTTTTTATTTATGGAAAGCCAGGGGCACAGTCCAACATTCAGACATCATTTACAAACGAAGGATGTGTGTTTAGTGAGTCCGAGGCAGTAGGGATGACCAGGTGTTCGGTTGATGAGTGGGTGAATTTGATTGTGTTTCTGTCCTGCTAAGCAATCAAAATATAAGTACTTTTGGTTGTCAAGGAAAATGTATGGAGTAAAAAGTTCAATATTTTTTTTAAGGAATGTAGTGAAGTAAAAGTTGTCAAAAAATGTATAGTAAAGTAAAGTACAGATACACAAATAAAACTACTTAAGTAGTACATTAAAGTATTTTTACTTAAATACTTTACACCACTGCTTACTGCTGACTTCCAACAGATGGAGATAGATGTAGGGAGCAGAGAGAACTGATCCCAGCCGGTAAAATAAGCTCACAGGACTAAGCTACTATAACATCACCAGTGAGATCTAATACGCTCTCTCTAGACTAGCAGAGCTATAGTCCGAGACTGCCCATGGTAGAACTGGAACGCTCATACTAGATCAGGAATGCTTACGTTTCAAATAGAACGCATACACTTGAAGTAGAATTATCTACAGACATGGGGTGTCAAATGCCTGAGTCAGCTTTGCATGCATTCCAAGCTACCATTTGCTAATGTTTTTTTTTAATCACATTTGTTATTTTTGGTTCTAAGTACATTGAGCACTTTGCAGGAAAGAGCTATTCAAGGTGACATATAGTGTAACTTTTTACCAAACAATTCTACTTCTTTCTAAGAATCTATTTTCGTGTTTGCCAAAACATACATATTTAAGTCCATTTATAATAGCGTTACATTTCTTTGTTCAGAAATAAGAGTTGCCAGAAGATATAATGATATTGTGATAGAAGGACCCATAATTAAATTGACATTTCATTGTAATGGGAAAGTAACATTTCCATGTTATCACATTATTTGTGTAATAAATGACAATATCATTACATGGTTTGTGCGATGAATAAGATGAGATAAGCCAAATATTTGCATTGAAATATATAATTTTAAGCTACAAAACCCCCTGAAATTTTTGACAGTTTTCTCCTCACTGCGAAGATAAAAAATGTCGACCTAGTCGTAAGATGTTAGTTCTGATATGGTTTTCACTGCCATTGGCACCAGATANTTGACAGTTTTCTCCTCACTGCGAAGATAAAAAATGTCGACCTAGTCGTAAGATGTTAGTTCTGATATGGTTTTCACTGCCATTGGCACCAGATACATGTATAAGTATTAGCCAACAAAGCAAACTAAACCCGAAACAAAACAAACTGGGCAGAAAGACGATGTTTGATCCATGGGAGAACATAGTGACTTCAGCACTTTACCTCAATTGTTTTCAGCTGAGGTTTCACTGGGTGGTTGATTCTCTTGAGTTCTTAGAGCCAAACGAACAGCAATGAAACAAGATTAACTAAAAAATMTTAAGTAATGGTCCCTATAATTTCAAAGCATTTTTCAGCAAAAGATGGGTAAAAAGGGTGCGTAAACAGCGTTTCCATGAGTTTACCTTCCACTAKACCACTGGTAGCATATCAGGAACTATGTTTCGCTGTCTTGCATGTTGAGCRTATCTACACTAAGCTGTCTCAATTCATGTCACTGCAACTGCACTGTCAAGCCACAGAGAGCACGAACAGCCCAGTCCATCCGATCACAGTTGTGTGTGTGATGTTCTCAAGAGGTGATCAAAAACTATTGCACYTGACCCCTGAGCACTTGACCCCTCACAGGGTAGCTAGCATAGAGCGCAGCTATGGCTAAAAGCTCCGGGCCTCGCATTTTCAGAGTTCCATCTCTTGCGGAACTTGACGCCCCTGGCACAGTGAGAAAGCTTGTGAACATTTTCTGTGAGGGGAATATTTGCTACAAGCTGTTTCAGACAGAGTTTGGATAACTTCAATTTCAAATCAGGGTACTCAAATACGTGTTAAAACATTTCATGTGGGCACCCCCGTGAATGTTGACAATAGTATTGTTGGGCCATTCCACTGGTTTCAGAGCGCACAATCAATAAATGATTCACAAATACTTGAAGTAGGTCACAATATTTGAAGAAGCCAATCATGGTTTACAATTAGTTAGATTCATTTGTTTATATTTTGACATGTACATCTCAAAAGCTTAATGCTAACAGTACAGTACAAGGGAAGGGCATCAGTGGACCATCCCGTTGTAATACCCTCTAATAAAATTGTTTAAACGAAACACAACTTCAACATGGTTTTCACTTTAGATACTCCCTCCCTCAACACACACACACACACACACACACACACACACACACACACACCTGTCTCTTATACACATCTAGATGTGTATAAGAGACAGACCTAGACATTAGACCCCCCCACACACACAAACACATACACACTCCCTACCCGTGTATTATTATTTTATTTGTGACTTGTGGCCAACATAAACAGCTTTAACATGTTGACGAAGCAGCCATGGCTCATTGCTGGTTGATGGATGGCTGTGTGTGCCTAGCTAATTATTAGTACACATAAAAGGATGCTGTTATTTTCAGACCTGGCCCAGCAGGCCCCTGCCTGAGAGGTCAGTGAGTAAATACAGGCCGATCAGTCTGCGATTATATCACTCAAACTTGATGTATGTACAAATTAAATGTGCAGAAACCTTATAGGGTGTACGAGCACAACATCCTTGCTCTTGCTCCAGTTAGAGATAGTACTGAGATGGAAGCTGAAAATGTAAGATTCTCTGTCATTTGAACAGAGGGCTTTATACATGTTCGGTTCCAGATTTGGGGCCATGATGCTGGCGTACATCTGGATTTCATAGCGGCTCAATTTTCTCCGCTGGCGTGGGGTAAGATTGGGATCTGATGAGCTCTGAGGGCTGACATGGAAACTGCGTACATGTCAGAGCTGGAATGATATTGATATTGATTGGTAGGTTCAACCTGAGACAACCCCTGAGCATCGGCTGTAACCTGTCACGATGGGCATACAGCATTAATCTACATCAGCTCGTAAAGTACCTGGCTATTGCTTCAAGTAAGGGGATCTGGCATACAATTCTCTGTTAATGAGTACTACGGTAATCACTTCCGGAATGTTTTGATGACGATAATCATGTTTTGATTTAAAGCCTCTTGCTGTATGATTATAAGTCACTCAATATATAAGAATCGAATAAATGACTAAAAAGTAAAAATGCTAAATGTAACCGTTCTATGGCCCAAAATCCCCCACAGAGATCTGTTTCTCAATGACACAAAAAAATACCCTTTGAATTTACAAGTGTTCAACATTTTATCCTAGCTGGTAGGCATTATTTATCTAGGTTGTATCTTGTTATCTTACTATGGAATTGCAACTTAAACATAAAACGTTTAATATGTACAGGCCTAAAGCAACACTGCCATGGCTTTGTTGTTCCTATAACATATATTGTAAAATTTGTTAGAATCTTTGGTGGAATGTAACATAAATTCTTTGTCCCATATCAATTATGATAAATTATTTCAGATCCTAGCTTTTCAATTGTTAATTTCTGCAGCATGAAACACATGTGCTCATGTCTACCTCAACAGGCTATTATAGTGTTCTGGTGTTTACAAAACGACATTTGAAAACCATTGAATCTCTGGAGTTATGGCACACGATTGAGGATGAGTTCGCAACATACTACAATGCTTTAGGAAAAACAGATTTGTTTGGCAAAGAAATTAGACACACCGATTTGATCAGTGCATTAAATAAATGACTGAAAATCATTTGTTTAAAATGAACAATTAACAATTTGTTTATTATTTTTAAACTTTTTCATATTTACAGTATTGCACTTAAAACTGCACAAAAGTGCATTTCAGTTGAACTGATGCTTCCTTCATGTTTTAAAAATTACAAAAAAATTGCAGTTATACCCTTTATCCTTCGAAAACGTTTCGTGAACGTCTCTTTTTGAAGACATGATAAAAAACAAATTGGTTCCTATTCCCGCCTCGTTTAGTGAAGTAGTATCTTCTAGTAGTGCCATTTGTAAACGCCAACATACAAAACCTGAAGTGCAAAGAATATCTTCACTTCTATTCCTACGAAATAGCACTATAAACAGAAAGAAAGAAGGCTAGCGAGAGAGAACAATGTGAGGAGAAAAGCTAAAAAAACATTTGGACTCGGACACATTCCTGGCAACACATATCTTAGTCCTCCGAAAGCAGAAAAAAAAAGGGATTCGAATCGCTTCTTCCTGTCAGTCAAAAGTTTAAAGGAAATCAAACGCAAATGACCGTTGACCTTGTGGATGAGGGTATAGAGGGCGGTTTGAATGGCAGTGATACAACAGAGTTGGGGCGTTAGGTCAGATACAACATGAAGGCCAGGCTCCATGATAGTCCTGCAATCAAACTCATGCACTGGGCAGCGGCAGGAAACAATACAGTGGCCATTTCTTATCTCTTTTTTTGTTTTTTTGTGTATAAAGTTTAGAGCGGGTCCGATGCCTTGTGTTGCTAGTGTCTTTTCTCACACATGCAACAGTCTGTAAAGTCAACGTGACGGCATCGGATTCAGTGACGCTCTAGTATTTGGCCCTGCGTGCTTGCTTTGACAGTTTGCTTCATTCTAAAGTCTCCTGGTCTGGTCTGGCCTGGTTTAGCCTGGCCCTGGCCTGGCCCTGTCCCTCAGCTCAGACAGACATCCACATGTGTTTGTATGGTCCTGGACTTGTGATGTGTGCCTGGAGTGGACTGAGCCACTGGCCCCGCAGAAGTCCTGCCTGTTGGGCAAAAAGTAAAAGGAGATTTCATTGGTATTTAATTACCGTTCTCTCTACAAGTGGTTGTTTTGTGACAATTTTCTCGCTCCATCCTCCATCTTCCACCGCCTCCTCCTCCTCTTCCTCTCTACCCCTCTCTTTACCTGTGTCTTTCTTTTTCTCTCTCTCTGTCTCTCTCTTACATTCTCCCTCTCAATGTTTTTATTTAAAAAAAATMGTTTAAGCTGTAAGTGTCAGACCCGATCACAGGGCTCAGTCTTGTATGAGAAGCAGGTGATTATGAGGGCGTGGGGCGAGCGGAGGGGAAACCCGGTGGGGTCAGAGACCCAGCGCCTCGGCATGTTTTCTTGCCTTGAGTCGGAGATCGGCGATGCTAGAGTTCTTGCTGTTGCTCTTGGCAGCCGCGGCCACGGCCGCCGCTGCAGAGGCTGAGTCCGCGAGAGAGGCGATTGGTAGTCCAAAGGGCGGGGGCGGGAACATCAGGTAGGGTGCATGCGCCGCCAGGTGAGGGTGCAGGTGATGGTGGGAGTGAGCCACGCCCTCCAACTGGAGCTGGGCCTGAACCTGCAGGACAACCAAAAACAAACCCTAGGTTAGTGAGTCCTTCCCAGCCCTTCAGGCTGTGTGTATGTGAGGAGAGCTGAAGGTTTAGGTTACACAGTTTGACACTATTAAATTCTCCTTCAAGTTCTACCCCCTCGAAGCTGTTGCTTACTTTGTGTTTTCTAAGAGAATAGTTAGGAAGTGCACTCAAGAGTCCTTTTTTCATCTCAGCTATTCTTAAAGTTAATGAATCATACATAACTTCAGACACAATGTCCAATTTCACAGCCTGGAATCAAAGTTTCTCTAAGACCCTGCACAGATTTGTCTAATTCACTGAGAACTCCCTCATAACCTTGGAAATATGCAATGTCCTGTTATCCTGATTATGGATTCAACTGCATAAATAAACAATTTTGCACCCCAACAACATTCACGTATTTAGAATTATAAATATGTATCCATAAATATTCCTGAGCAAAGGGAAAGTGAGTCATAAGGAGCATAGAATATCAGTTCTCATTCTTGGCATATCTTTTGAGAAGTAGGTGAAAATTACACATCCCTGGACTTCAGAGGGAGAGCTACGTTGCCTCTTGCCATTTCTCATGTGTTTCAAACTCCACAGAAAACAGAGAAGTGGATTGCCTTTTGCTTTCTCATCCAACCCAAATAAAACTTAATTTAAGCAACGTGTGGCAAACATTTTAAGAGAGAGCGAGCTGTCTTTACCAATTTTTCATTTTGGAAAATCATTGAAATTAAAGTTGTTTAACTGCAAGAGAGAATTAATGTAAAACCCCAAATATGCTTTCTTGGACGTTATTTCATTGCATACTGCTGACCAGTATTTGTACTCTC
This sequence comes from Salvelinus sp. IW2-2015, assembly GCF_002910315.2. Taxonomy (NCBI): domain Eukaryota; kingdom Metazoa; phylum Chordata; class Actinopteri; order Salmoniformes; family Salmonidae; genus Salvelinus; species Salvelinus sp. IW2-2015. The sequence continues at coordinate 3,546,885 of NC_036839.1, forward strand.
ACTGCATTGCAGTAACAGGACCCACAGACACGAGGCAGTGCATAAATACCCAGTAGGTTTCTTTTCCTTGGTTACCAAGTGGCACTGTTACCAAACACTCAAAAAAGAGGCCCGATTCCAGATGCATGGATACTAACTTTTCATAAGGCATGGCTAACATTCAAACAAAGGGCCTTGTTCCAAATGTATCAGTACAGACTGTCTGTCAAACACAGAAGGGACCCCCTCTTTCAGAYGGGATCTCTTAGCGTGTTGTAAAGTTTGCTCAACGGATCAGTGAAATGGAACAGGGCATGAGCCGCTACGGAACGCTTCAGATGCCATATCTTAATTTGACCATCTTGTTGTTGAAGGAATTTTCCTGCACAGCAAGAAATGCAAACTTGTAGTGTATTCCAGTTTTTTTCATTGATATCCAATTGGTAGTTACAGTCTTGTCCCATCACTGCAACTCCCGTACGGACTCAGGAGAGGCAAATCAAGAGCCATGCGTCCTGCGTCCACGACCCTGCCAAGCTACACTGCTTTTTGACACACTGCTCACTTAACCCGGAAGCCAGCCGCACCAATGTCTCAGAGGAAACACCTTAGACCGCTGTGCCACTCGGGAAGCCCTTGTCTATTCGCGGTTAAAAAAAGGCTTTTAAAGTTTTCAATTTCCACTTTTACATTTCAGACTTGCTTACGTCATGCTTCACTTTTCTGCTTTCAAGTTTACTCTTTTTTTTTACTGAATCCATGGCATTATTTAGAATGCATAATACAGAAGCTTATGAAACTTAAGAAATAATGCACGAGGGGGTGTGGRATATGGCCAATGTACCACGGCTAAGGGCTGTTCTTAAGCTGGACACAATGCGGAGTGCCTGGATACAGCCCTTAGCAGTGGTATATTGGCCATATACCACAAACCTCCTCGTGCCTTATTGCTTAAATATAAGCTTCTGCTAATCAGCATTCAGGGCTCTAACGACCCAGGATATATTTATTTTGTCATAAAGTTTAATTTTAACGATAACATTCACCTAGATACTAATTTGGTAAAAGCTACAGGCCTTTAAAAGGAAATAATTAAACAACCATGTCTCTATCACTAACAAATACAGTCATGGGTGGTAACCCTGGATTGCTGTCTGTCTCAGGCCTGGTAGAGGTAGTGCTTCTCTCTCAGTACACAGGCCTCATGCCTCCCTCCCTGCAAACGCAGCTCACCATCAATATCCATCAGAGCCCTCTCCAGTCTCTGCTTTCATCATCTCTTGTATGTGCCCCCGTTGCCGCGGTGTTCGCTTAATTAGAGCCAAGCTTTTCACAGGGGAGGGGTGGACAACGCAGTGGCCAGGCCGCAAAAACAGACACCGCCAGATCAAATTACTCTCCAACACACATGCACAAACACACCACTCTCAACACACCCCAAAGGTGAAAGGTGTTCTGGGGTTGACTTGAATTGTGCACACTCACACACCGCCCCCCCCCCCAGCTCCATAGAATTCCCAATTGCCACCCTAACCTTTGTAAACTGCAACCTATCTCTCTCAATTCAGAGATGATTGAGAAGTGTGGTTGTTTATATTTTGAGGCTCAATATCAACTACACGTTCTAATGGATTAAATAGGGGGGAAAGTAGTGMGAATTTGTATGACTGCATCAAACCTTTCAACCATGCTAACACATTTAGAAACTACAGCTTTTCGTCAGTTAACGGATGTTAAATATTGACGTTTGCTCGTGTACAATCACTCATGCATGCATTTTCTGAGTAAATAATAATGAAAAATAGAAAAGAAAGCACCTGTTGAAAAGGCATCCGTAGAGCTCCCATGTTGACGTATGGCGCTACTCTGCAGGCATCCAGATGACTGGCAGTGCCCAGAATGACACCTGGAAAGTAGGAAGAAGTGTCTGTCAGACAGTGAGATAGTTATGTTTGATTATAAGGCAGGCTGAAATGGTTGGTCAAAGTTTACAAGATTCACATTTTTCATTTTGCACTTGATAATATAATAATTTAACATAAAAAAGTACATGCGCGCATAATTATTGTAGGTAATGCACGGAATATAGCAAGCTTTTACATGACACTGAATTATGTGGAATAAACATMTGCAAGTGTAAAAGTACAAGCTTAATAATCATCACAACATAAATCATTTAACAAATAGATGGATAGTAAAATAGAATTTACCTTTATGCATCTGYTTTTCTTGTTTTCGACATTTTGCTCTTCTGTTTTGAAACCAAACCTGGAAACCAAAATGTAAGCAGTGAATACACAGCAAAATCAATGGTATACATTTAACTGTACCTTAATTTCAGTGAACATTTGAGTCCCACTGTACTGGTGTTAAAATAAGACTTTTGAAAGTGTTAAAGATTTAACTCCGTTTCAGTGTTCCCCATTTAACTTGGAATGTGTCAAATGTACATGTCCACTATTTTCAGTGAACATATGAGTCCCACTGAACTGGTGTTAAAATAACACTTTAGAAAGTGTTAAAGATTTAACTTGCAGTGTTCCCCATTCTACTCTTAAAGTGTTCAAATGAACATGATTGTGGTGTTTGCATAGTTCTACTGTGGAGAGATATGCAGTGTAAAACAACACCTGATTTAGAGTAAACTGGACTCACTTTGCTTAGTGCCAACACTGTTACTCTTTCTCAGTGTAAGAAATTAACAACTGTAGTGTTACAGTAAATCGTTTTSAGGTGTTGTTTTAACARTGTGCGGTGTAAAGCCTAATTTGCATATTTCCCATGGTGCCTTTTCTTTTCGAGTGAATMTTATACTTAAGTTCCATGACTGTATTTGTTAGTGACAGAGACATGGCTATCTAATTATATCCATTTAAAGGCCTGTGCCTTTCACCAAGTGAGTACCGAGGCAAATGTCATTATTAAATTATAACTCTATGAAAATGCATACAGTACCAGTCAAAAGTTTYGACACACCTACTCWTTCCAATTTTCTTTATTTTTACTATTTTATACATTGTAGAATAATATTGAAGACATCAAAACTATGAAATAACACATATGTAATAATGTAGTAACCAAAATAAGTGTTAAACAAATCAAAATACATTACATATTTTAGAATCTTCAAAGTAGCCACTCTTTGCCTTGATGACAGCTTTGCACACTGTTGAAAATAGTAAAAATAAAGAAAAACCTTGAATAAGTAGGTGTGTCCAAACGTTTGACTGGTACTGTATATCATAAGGCCTTACTTTGATGGCCTAATTTTACCCTAACACAATGGTGTTAGGAAGCTCCTGGTTTACAGGCCACATCAGGCCCTGCAAGTCACATAACACCGGCTTGCAAAGTGATGTGTAAAACCTATTGGAATCCAGGCAGAGTTAGGCTATCCAACAGTTAAAATTTTGATTAATCTGCACCCTGCTTTCAGAATGACTGTCAGGGTTAGGAAAGTTGATAAGAAGACTACCTAAACCATTTAAACTGGAACAACCATTTCAGTAACAGGTGCATTAAATCTGACTGATTGYATTAGTTTAGATACATTTGTTATTTATCTTTGTGRAGCATAAGATTAATCAATCAATGTATATTGAAAAACACAGATATTTAAAACAATCTTAAATAATCTACCTGAATTAGAGAATGCACAGCAAATTTTATTTTAATGATAACATATTTGCTTAGGCCACAGGACTCTGCCTCTGTCACTAAAAAATACTGCAATATGTGGTTTTCACTCCAAAGGCAAGGCACTTTGGGAAATATGAAAATTAGGCTTTACACTAAGCAGTGTGCTAATTTAACACTGAAACATGTGGACCCATATACAGTAGACACTGTCAGTGTTGATTTAACATTGGATAATTTGCTGTGTACAAAATATCGACAGACAATGTATAGCCTAACAATAATGTCGACACTAAAATATATGTATGCCTAGTGCTAAACAAACGGTGCCAAAAAGGTCACTGTTACTCTGTGTAATCCAACTACGCCCCATTGCTCCCCAGGTTGCAGAAGCAGCATAGCCTATTGTTAACTATCATCAACCTAATTTCCCTCCATTAATCCATTATCTCCTCTCCCCTTCGACCCCAGTTATGATTATCATTTACAGTAGCCAGATTCGCGATTAGATGACCACAAAGGGCGCTGTCTAATTATTCATGGTGCCGCAGCCATTTTACACAAGTGAACATCATTAAAGGCGTGTGGATTGGACTGCAATAATACGTTTGTCGATAAGGTATGCATTATTGACTTTTCCTGCCCACAGATGATTAAATAAGAACGTGTTCTTAACTAACTTGCCTAGTTACATAAAGGTTAAATAAAACTTAAATAAATAAACCTCAATCTGTCCCTACATTGCATATTGCAAACAAATGTTTGTTTAATGTTGTGTTTAGAAGATAGTAATTTAGGATTAAGCTAGTAAGGCCTATTATTAGCCTGTTTCCTATTCGTATTATTATTATAGGCTATGGCTATATCATTATTCTTATACTGCTAATTATACTATTTGATTGTTTTAGGCTTGGCTATATCACGAGGTGTATTTAATTAGTCTACTTTTTAATCACTGCTGTTTTTGTTCCTCAAAGGTCTATATTAACACAACAACTACAAATAAATCAAAAAGTATACAGCTCAGGATCAATTCCAATTAGCCTACGTACCAGAATGATAATCAAAGTGAACTACACTGGTTGCGACAGTAATTTCATCATTAAGGACCACTCAATGATGCGCTTCACAAACACCCTAATTTCATTTCCTTTGGATTTTTATTAGAGACAGTGAATAATGACATTTAATTTAGCTCTGCACCAGACACCTAAATATATTAGTCGTAGGGRTAATCAGATTACTCCACGCTCCTCACCAAGCTCTCATAACTTTTCATTAGATTCCCGACAGCTGCGCGCGGCGTGGGGCTTCTGTTTCGACACCTAAGTGCAGGTACTATACCCTTCTATCTACCACATTCCTGCCGTACAATTTTCTTCCGATTCATTTGGGCATTCAAATCGAAAACCTGTCCCTTAGCCATGAACAGGAGAGGCTGCGACGTAGTTTTTAAAGGTGTGTGGTTTTGGGCCTAACGGCCGATTTCAGTCCATTAAATAGCCCGTTGTGTTGATAGTGTGTGTTATTGTTGTAAATATTTCTCCCATTGCGTTTTAGCAGGTACGGCTAAATGTTGTCATATCCTGTTAACCAGAATTTTATTTAGGCCATTTACAATTACATGTTTGTTTTATGTTGCGCTTGCAAGCTGTTACTGGGTGTAGACTTATAATATTACTTATCCCTCCGATTAGATCTCAGAACATGAGGTGTCCCACCGACTGAGTTTCAGCAGAATTGAATTAGCCTATTTCTAATCAATTTTTAAGGGAACAGTATATCAAGCCAATGCCAGATATTACAAAGACAACGCGGGAGGAAAGGAGGTGACTTGACATATAGCCTACACGGGTGTCCCCTAAGCACTCGTACAATCTCTTCATACATTTTAATGATGTGGTAAGATATTTCCGAAGCACATAATTATTGTTATACATTTTTTTTATGTAACCTTTATTTAACTACATAAGCAACTTTTCTTCTACAATAATATGCCAGGAGATAGGAGACAGGTTTAAATTCACCCAATGCCACTTTGAGCAACTATGATGTGGCAACGGCTGTAGGTGTAATTGTATTTGCTTTAAAGCAACAGTATTTTGGTAGGTCTAATATATAAAAAATAGGCCATTGTTATCATGACATGCATTTGCTTGATAATTTATTCAAGGCAAAATAAATAAATACAAGTTTAACAGTAACCAGTACAGTATTATTATTGTTAGTAGTAGTATTCATATTGTTATTATTATTGCACTATTATTGGTCTGTTATTGTACTTGATACCATCCATGAGAAGTATTTGCCAGAAATGTAATTTAGAAACATTGCCAAACTAATTTCACCGAGGTCGTGAGGTCAATCTGTGTAATAAACTCATGGGGCTTTCCACAATATCGAGACAGTTACATCCAGACAGTTTGCTGTATCTTATATCGCATGATATGTTTGTCTCGTTGCATCTGGTGTGTGTAGATTACATCTCGGTATAACTGGGCCTCAAGAGAACAGGCAGGGCTAACCAAAAATAATATTAGGCCTATAGTTTATGAAATTAAGCATAACCAGTGACAATTGCAAGTGGGTGAATCATTTATATAAAAACACAAACCTCAGCGCGATCTTATTTATAGATCTGAATATGCATTGTCTTTAAAGTACACCGGAAACGATTATCCTAACGTGTTTATCTCACGAAATTTAAGGAAATGAAAATAACTTTAAAGAAATATTTTTTTTAATAGTAATAGGCTGTTTCAGAATTAACATACCCCAAACCTGACAGGTTAACAATTTGATTTATTTAATTATGAAATCAATGTGAAGTAACAGCTTCGAAAAAGATTTCACCTTTACCAATATGACAACATACATTGTATAAGTAAGTCTAAGTGTATCTAAACATTCGATTTTTTTTATAGCCACATAGTTTTTAAATTGTATGCTTATCAATATGGTTTGCAGTAGGCTGTTGCATTGCAAACCCATAAGTGTTGGCCGTATAGCCTTCTGCAACGTGTTTAATTTGTGACCATACATCATTCCTGCTCTAGATTCAAATATATCTTTAAGAGATGTCTCCCACACAACATACACCCCTCTGAGTAGTACAGTGTAAAGACATTTGGCTCTTCCACACCACATGTCCATGCAATAATTAATGCAATGATTTACAAATGTGTGGATATTTTACAGTCTTTAATTTTACCTTTTGGCCAGTAAACCACACGTTTTTCTCTGTTAGCAAAATTCAAAATTAAAGGCTGTACAATGTCCACACATTTGTGAATCATTGCATTAATTAAGTGTGCAACATGATGTGGTTTAGATGAGAAGCTCCTGTATAGTTTGAATTGGATTTACGTTATGCTGATAGCTGCACTCACACATGACGCACGAATTTGCCTTTGGCCACACCACAACTAAGGCTAGTGTAAACAGAAAAGTTGCAAATCTGATGTTGAAGAGAGATAGCTCTCACTAGACATATTTTACTCATGTAAATCCACTCTTATTTTGAAACACGAATTACAGTAGACCTGATTTTCTTGACTCGCCCCCTTATAACCACATGCCACTGTCTCTGGACGTCTCAATCTGGCAAACTCTCACACATTTTTTRCCTAACATGTTCAGAGCCTCGTTTCCCAGTTACCATGTCATTTAAGCATTATGACGATCGTACCAGATGCATCGTTATTTGCGAGCCAACGTTTTAAGTGGTTCTCAAAGAAGCACGTAGAACGTTCGCTAAAGGCGTCGTTAGACCATGTGTAGATACTGATAGGATCGAAAGAAAAGTATCGCTCGCATCAGTTTACCTTTAACTTTATAATTATTGATGACGGGTCAGCTCCTAGAGAGTTACTGTATTACCACCTATGGATGTAAATAGGCTATTGAGGCGACTTATTATGCTTACCCAATAATAATGTACGAAATCACAAGATTGGGTTCATCATTGCGCACATGTTGTCACACATCGCGAAACACACTGAGGAAAGAATTACAACCTGTAGCCCAGTCGCCAAATGTTAACACAAAATTGACTGAACATTAAATTGATTTCATGTTCCTTAAACAGCAGGAAGTATATTGTACACTCGACTTTCTTGCCAGTTCTTGACTATGGTAACACCATTTACCAGAATGAAGCCGCCACGAGGCTACTCTTAAACCTTTGGATGCCGTCTAGCATAGCATCCTTCGTTTTATCACAAGTGACAGTTTTAATACTCATCACTGCATCCTGTATCAAAAGGTTGGCTGGTCCTCATTAAAGTCACGTAGACCACTTCACTAATCCTTTTTTTTTTGTTTAAAAAGCTCTACTACACAAGCTTCTGACGTACATAACTTCGTTGTTGAAGTATAAAAACATGTTACCACCCCGTTCACAGGGTTGGTTAACTCTTGAGGTTCCTCGGGTCTCGATCAAATAAGATACATCTGCTTTTCGATTTAATGCAACTCACCGCTGGAACAATTTAGAAAACCCATTACAATTGGATGTTCTGGTGCCGCTCGGGCAATTGAATATGTTGATTGGGGACCTAGTAGTTTAGGAATGAATGTAACTGTTTTTCTTACATTTTGTGTTGTGTTGTATTTTGAATTTACATTGTATTGTTTGCTGTTTTGTTTCATATTATATTTTGTTGTTGTGTTGAGACTCGATGTTTTTTTCTCCTGAATAAATAAATAACACCAAATGTAATTAGGCCTAGCCTATTTGGGCCCATGTAGCCTAACTTTTAATGCAGTCATCTCGATTTTCATTTGAAGCATCATTTTATCAAATTGTAACAATTGCAAATCATTTGGCAACTTTGTAGGCTATTTGTAGTTAACTTTGTTCAGAAGTTAGCGGCATTCACAGTCAGACGGATAGCCTAAACATCTTGATTCGGTGTCAAACGAAGATCTTCTGTGAACAAAGTGACATGGAAGGGCAAAAAAGCATCTAAGAAGGTAAGAATGTTCTAAAAATTATCTTAACCCTACGTAGGCTCTGTGAAACGAGGCCTACAACAATCAGTTCTTTGAAACGAGGCCTACAACAATCCTTTAGGCTTTCGGCTCAAAAGCGCAACCTTTTTTGACCACATTTTTTTTGTACAAAACGTTGATGAAAATGAGGAACAGACCTAGATCTATGTTTTTGTCCAAAAGCGTATACCTTTATCCCTGCAGGTTTATAGTTATGGTTTTCACTTTCAGTTGATGGAGACCGGGTGTTACCTGTACTCTTGCCTCTGACAGTCCCAGCCTCTGGCTCAGCTCTTCCCGCATGAAGGCGTCGGGGTAGTGAGTCTCGTCGAACAGGCGCTCCAGCTCGTTGAGCTGTTCCAGGGTAAAGTTTGTCCTGCTCCGCCGCTGCTTCAGTTTGCTCTGTGCGTCCTCGTCCTCCGACTTCACGTCCTCCTTTTTCTCTTTACACTCATATATCCCTGCATGAACACACGTTTTAAAATACAGTACACCTCTAGATTAAACATAACAAACGCTTACACCTGCAACTACAACTCACTCACACACACACACACACACACACACACACACACACACACACACACACACACACACACACACACAGTGTGTAGCGTACATTTACTTGGTGGGATATATAGTATGTGTTATGGTAGCCAGCAAGAGAAAGAGAACATTTTTCAGAAGCTCGATCTCCATTGGTCAAAATATAATTTACAAATGTATTTAGAAATAAATGACCAAAATGCAGGCTATATTATATTGAACATGATTCACACACATTATGATATCCTCGATCATAAAAGCATGTAACGTTCAGGTCTAATTATAATTTCCTCAATGGCATTTAACAGACTGCACATGGCACCTTTATTGGCAGGAATGCCCTGCCGAAAACGCAACAATATTCACTATCTAAAACTGAGCATGGCTATACCCAACACCAACCATTATATGCTATTATTTAATGTGATTGTGGTCATTGTTGTGGTCATTGTTTTACAGTAAATTGTGAATTATATATATTTTTTAATGATTATATATATTTTTTCTTCTAGATTGAAAGAAAGTTATTCCTCGAGTTTGTAACCTATTCGCCTAATTGTCGTGAAATATTTAGGCCTATCTATCATACAAAAACCATTTCCATGGCAGTTAAACTTATTAACCTGATAAATAACTTAACGTAGGGTGTATAAAAGTCTATAAATCTGAATATTTGACAAGATTTCACAAGTTAATAGTTTTTACTTAAAAGACAGTTATGTTCAGATAGTTATTGATGACAGGTTATAAACATATTATTACCGGGGCTAAAGTCTTGYTATATCATTATTTCTATCATCACCATATTTTGCCTGTAACAACTGTTTTTCATCATTATAGACGGACCTATAGACAGACCAATTGTGTGCTATACAAAAAGGTAGTGGAGAACTTACATCCAAACACTGATAGGCCTATTACAGTGCAAGAGCATGCATCCAACCTCGAGGTGCACGGGCTAATGTTGTGTAAGAAATTATTTGTAGGTCTATATGTGTTAAGTCATGTAAATTAAAGCAAGAAGCACTTCATATAGGTGAACAGTCAAAATAAAAATGTCTGGTCCATTGAACGAGAGTTTAAAATGTAAAGTATTAGGCTACTGGATCCTGACTGGCAGAAGGGAAAGTATCACTCCTATTCATTGTGCAGTGGAAACATTGCTGAGGCCTATTATGAATCTCATCGCCATCAATACGTGATTATTCATCGATATGATTTGCTATTTAATATGCTACAATGATCGACAGCAGTGAGATAATATTGATATTATTGATATTATATAGGTTACATTCGTAGTAGGCTATTACATGCAAAATACGCTATAATAAAGAAAAGTGTTTCAAAGAATCTACAAATTACTACGACCTGTGTTTACGAGATACTTTCAACAATAACTGCAGTAATCGAAATGTTTTCGTTACAGTTTTGAGCTTGTCAATGTTTTGGCCACAAAACGTTTACAATCGATGTCAGTTATTGTCAAAACCAAGGGCTTGGTCCGTGGAAGAATGCGATGCATCTCAGCCATTCACGCCACAACTCGACCGGGTGGATAAAAACGTACCTTCTGTGGCCCTCGAAACGTTAAACTCCTTGAGTTTTTCTTTCTCTAGCTCTATGTGCTCCTTGAACAGATGTACTGGGAAGTGGTTGCTGCCTTCCGTTATGTCCTGTAGACTTGTCTCCGAGTTCCCCAGCTCCCTAGCCCGCGCCAAGCCACTCTCCAAAACTTCCCTGTACGTGATACTCTCCTTACTGCTCTCCTTGGTTTTCTGGTCGAAAGATTTCGAGACGAACGCTGTAAGTTCTTCCATGGCCGCTCAGTGGTCCTGAGCACCGAAATCCACTTTAAAATTACCTATATAACCTTAGCCGTCTGCTCGTAGAGCGCTCCGTCGTGATATCACTCCTGCTGTTATGATTGTGTTTTTGAGAGCACACTATTTATACACCGCCACCTCAGCCCAGCCCCCCATCTCTGTGTCTTGGGCAATTATGGGCTGCTCGACTTGTCTGAATTCAACTTTCAACAGCTTCTCCAGAAATCAATGCTTCGACGGAGGCGGTTAATTGAATTACGGGTCATTAAAATGCCTAAGGTGCCTTACGGCGAGAAGCGTGCGAGATCTGTAGGCCTATGTTTAATTAATTCAACGATAATTTKATTAACGTGATTATGAGATGTGAATACGGAGTGGTTGGGTTTGCTCCTCCTGGTGTTGCTATTTGTTTGAGCTGACAAGTAAGAATTAAAATCACAATAACATAAACAACACCCCACAATGATAATATAATGCATATGCTCTAACTATTGGGATATACAATTCAGTGGAAAACATTGGCAATAGATTAGTGATGCTGTATGAGCTTTCTACAATGGTGGTCCATGATTCGAGTACAATTACCCATACTTTCCCTAGGGATAATTCTATTTAGGCTATATGAAGCACAGGCTATATCATATCATTCATTTTGTTTTGCAGGCGTGAATCGTGTGACAATATTTTTAAAATAGGCTCCAGTCCACACATTTTCTGAGATTGTATTTCACTTTTAAATATTTGCAAATAAATAGCATGCCAATGATTATAAAAAATTATATAATTTTCTTAATGATAATCTAATGACAGGCAACAAATACTAGTTTGGGACGTTTTGGAGAGCAAAGAAAAATTCCATATTATTTGACTTTTGTAATGGTAATTTCGTCATAAACTATGAGTGAGTAAGCATTTACGATTACAATACATCTATTATTAGTGAAGGAAATGCATGCATAAAAAGATGATTGCCAGAAAGTCGGCTAACATTCCCCCGTCAATTTATTGGGGCTTCTACTTCCAATCCAATTCAACACATCTCAGTGACTTTACATGTCTGTTTGCTCAATCTGAAGTAGGCCTAGACATTTTGCTCATAATTCATAGTATTGAAACACCTCTGGGAGTACTAAATGTTCAACTGGATGTTTCTTAAAATACATTGATAATCAATAACATTACATGTGGTGTGAAATGTTCCCTTATTTATAACTAGGATTTTCATGGAAATAGATGTTGGCTATAATAGCTGAACATMATCTAAAACGCATGTARGGGTCCAGCTCAGAAACACAAAAGACCGAGAGAAGAGAGCTGTCCCTGGGGTTTTCTACCCGGAGAGCCCCGGTAGTGTGAAAGCGCTCAGTAAAGCCATGCTCTTTAAGTGCGTGTTTTGATATCTCTCCATTTATCACCAAACCCGTCTCACATCTCAGTGGCCGACGCGCGCAGGCAGAGGGACTTCCCCCGTGCCATGAACTGCGCCCTTTGTTGTTAATGAACGTAAATCCTCCTCACAACATACTTCGGTCTTCCGAGTCTCCATATTAAATGCTTAGACTTGTAAAGGGATGTGCGTGTGTGGTCAATAACGAAATACATCCTAATTGGTCTCACATAACCATAACACTAACTTTTTCTGCAATGGGATGAASACTCATCACAACCCATTCTTAAAATCATGACAATATTGGTTGCTATCTTCAAACATAAGCTATATCTCAGTATTAGTGAACCATTAGGCTAAGTTATACATCCTACATTTCAGTTTGTGTCGAGGGTTCAAAAGAGCCCAGCAACTAATYAAGGTGATACAGCAGGTGAAGAGGGTACCATGGCTGTTTTAGAGGTTACCAAACTCTCACTATAGGTGCTCTACAGGATAAATCATGAATGATATTAAAATTGCTTGCATTAGCCTATAACAACATAGTAATTGCAGGCCAATGTAATGAAAACAACATCATTTACGTGGGTAGTGAAATATTAATATTTAGGATAAAAGCATCGAAAGGTAATGTAATCTTGTAAATGTAATGTAAGACAACAACAACAACAACAATGTGTGACATATTTGAAAATGTGGGTCCTTTCATCTAACATGCATCTCAAACGAGGGTTTTCTCTTCATCAGCAGGATCTTAATTGTGGAACTTCAAAGTGATTCTTTTTTTCTTCTAAACGTTTGAAAATTAGTGAGTGCAGTCCCAGTTGAAGTGCAGTATCCACACGTGGAGCCAAATCAACAACAGGCTCAACGCTACCGACCAGCGCAAATCGAAGAGTGATGTTCTATACACAGGAGCACTCATGTCACCTGGTCGCCATAGTTTAGTGGCGCAACATCCTTAAAGGAGCACGAATCATATTCTCCCTTGTCTTATATCTCCCCAACATTTTCAACACCCCTCCCACCGTCTGTTCAGTACTTCTTAATAGGGTATTTTATTTCACTAGTGCCACAAAGAGTATCCAAGGCAAGTCACCTATACTGTAGCCAGCTGAAAGTTATGTGACCTATTGTACTGTAGCTGAGTAATATGACTTTCCTGATATCAAGTGTTACTTTGCCCATATGGAGTTTCAACCAAGTCTTTTAGGCCACATGTTAACCTCTATTTACTGATTCTATTTACTAGGCCTACATTATATTGTCAATGTATACAAACACGTAGGATTATTATAACTAGGGGTTCACAGCGAATTTCACTTAAACCTTCATATTCGAAGCTCACTTAAACCAGCCAGGTCACCTATGATACACCTATCTATATAWGGTCCCACAATTGACAGTGCATGTCAGAGCAAAAACCAAGCCATGAGGTCGAAGGAATTGTCCGTAGAGCTCKGAGACAMGATTGTGTCGAGGCACAGATCTGAGGAAGAATATCAAAAAATGTCTGCAGCGTTGAAGGTCCCCAAGAACACAGTGGCCATCATTCTTAAATGGAWGAAGTTTGGAACCACCAAGACRCTTCCTAGAGCTGGCCGCCTGGCCAAACTGAGCKATTGGGGAGAAGATTCTTGGTCTGGGAAGTGACCAAGAACCCAATGGACACTCTGGCAGAGCTCTAGAGTTCATCTGTGGAGATGAGATAACCTTCCAGAAGGACAACAATCTCTGCAYCACTRCARCAATCAGSCCTTTATMYRAGAYRGGCTWMACGGAAGCRACTCCTCAGTAAAAGGCACATGAGAGCCTGCTTGGAGTTTGCCAAAAGGCACGTAAAGGACTCTGACCATGAGAAACAAGATTCTCTGGTCTGATGAAACAAAGATRGAACTCTTTGGTCTGAATGCCAAGCGTCACGTCTGGAGGAAACCTGGCACCATCCCTAKGGTGAGGCATGGTGGTGGCAGRATCATRATGCTATGGGGATGTTTTTCAGCGGAAGGGACTGGGAGAATAGTTAGGATCGAGGGAAAGATGAACGGCGCAAAGTACAGAGAGATCCTTGATGAAAACCTCCAGAGTGCTCAGGACCTCAGACTGGGGCGAAGGTTCACCTTCCAACAGGATAATGACCCTAAGCACACAGCCAAGACAATGCAGGAGTGGCTTCGGSACTTGTCTCTGAATGTCCTTGAGTGGCGCAGCCAGAGCTCTGATAATAGCTGTGCAGCGACGCTCCCCATCCAACCTGACAGAGCTTGAGAGGATCTGCAGAGAAGAAAGATAGAAACTCCACAAATACACGTGTGCCAAGCTTGTAGTGTCATACGCAAGAAGAATCGAGGCTGCCAAAGTTGCTTCAGCAATGTACTGAGTAAAGGGTCTGAATACTTATGRAAATGTYTTTTATTTTTTTCAMATGCAATTTTATTWAAAAAAWYTGTTTTTGCTTTMTCATTATGGGGTATTGTGTGTAGATTGATGAGGGGYAAAAAWCWATGTAATGAATTTTAGAATAATGCTGTAAAGTAACAAAATSGGGAAAAAGTCAAGAGGTATGAATACTTTCCGAATGCACTGTACGSACAGTAGGTCTTTCCTCATGCTGAACAAATMTGCCTCAAGGACCCATAASGTTTGTCAGGATAGATTTTCCTCCCTCTTGGAACATTTTGAAAAAACCTTWAAAWWAWWWTWTRWTAATAATAAAWAAATCTTKGAAATGGACTGAAAGTCAGATTCACTCCTAACTTSTTCTTTGGACTCATCACAATAGTCCCTYAAGTGTTTGAGATAATAACGTTGATACATACAAAGATGGCCACACTATACCACTATTTGCATTTTAGCACAAACACTAATATGCTAAAATATACTGTACTAAAATTACAAAAATCTTCWTCTCATGAACCATAGGACCAAATGACACCACATTTGGAATGTAGGCCTACTGCACARGTATTAACTTAGTTTGAGCTAAGGTATTGGTAAAAAGATTGCTGAGTTTTTGTCAAATCAGATTAAACATGTCCATTTAAACCACTGTAAATCTACTCCACAGTGGCTTATTTAAACTTGTCATCGATATCATGGACGTCCCTAAGATAAACCACACTGAATTTGGTATTGATATCTCAAGAACGAGGAAACTATTATTAACAACTCATTCTTTGCATATGTAACGCAAACGCTCATAACCAACCGCAATGATCTTCTCCATATGAACAATACYCCAGATTCACTCCAAATGTTGTATTTAGACTCATTACATCAGTCTACTGGTTTTGAGAAAAAATTGTTGCTGCATTCAAACATGGCCGCACTGCACCTATAGATGCACGTTAGCACACATGCTAATGATAAAAATACAAAAAAAAAAAATATTCTCATGAACCATAAGTTAGATTGACTCCAGATTTGGTTTATAGACTAAATMAATTAGCCTCTAATGAATTTGAGAATGATTRGTTTCTGCATTCAAAGTTGGCAACGCTACCAACCTATAACACTATACAAAACTTCACATGCGTCATTCTTGGTGGTATTGAGAGATAAACATGGTAATACAATGATCACACATAAAGGAAGATAATTCATACATAATAGTGTCCTTTCTTTCTTTTTTTCCCCTTTTTTGTGTCCTATCTCTCATCCTGTGAACCCTGTTCATTTTTGCTTGCAGCTATTCTTCTTCTTCTTCTCATAATGTGAAAGTGGAATGAAGTTTTTAGAAATGTTTACAAATTAATAAAAAATTAAAAGCTGAAATGTCTCGAGTCAATAAGTATTCAACCCCTTTGTTATGGCAAGACTAAATAAGTTCAGGAGTACAAATGTGCTTCACAAGTCGCATAATAAGTTGAATGGACTAACTCTGTGCGCAATAATAGTGTTTAACATAATTTTTGAATGACTACCTCATCTCTGTAACCCACACATACAATTATCTGTAAGGTCCCTCAGTCGAGCAGTGAATTTTAAGCACAGAATCAACCACAAAGACCAGATAGATTATCCAATGCCTCGAAAAGAAGGGCACCTATTGGTAGATGGGTAAAACTATAAAAAGCAGACATTGAATATCCCTTTGAGCATGGTGAAGTTATTTATTACACTTTGGATGGTGTATCAATACACGCAATCACCACAAAGACACAGACGTCCTTCCTAACTCAGTTGCCGGAGAGAAAGGAAACCGCTCAGGGATTTCACCATGAGGCCAATGGTGACATTAAAATGTTTACAGAGTTTAATGGCTGTGATTAGGAGAAAACTGAGAATGGATCAACAACATTGTAGTTACGCCACAATACTAACCTAAATGATAAAGTGAAAAGGAAGCAAGCCTGTACAGAATAAAAATATTCCAAAACATGCATCCTGTTTGCAATAAGGCACGAAAGTAACACTGCAAAAAACGTGGCAAAAAAAAGAACTTTGTGTCCTGAATACAAAGCCTTATGTTTGGGGCAAATCCCACACAACACATTACTGAGTACCACTCTTCATAATTTCAATCATGGTGATGGCTGCATCAGGTTATTGGTATGCTTGTCATCGCCAAGGACTGGTGAGTTTTTTGTAGGATAAAAAGAAAAGGGAAAGAGCTAAGCACAAGCAAAACTAGTTCAGTCTGCTTTCCAACAGACACTGGGAGACAAATTCACCCTTTACCAGGACAATAACCTAAAGCACAAGGCCAAATATACATTGGAGTTGCTCACCAAGATATCCTTGAATGTTGCTGAGTGGCCTAGTTATAGTTTTTACATAAATCGTCTTGAAAATCTATGGCAAAACTTGAAAATGGCCATCAAGCAATGATCAACAACCAATTTGACAGAGCTTGAAGAATGTTAAAAAGAATAATGTGAAAATATTGTACAATCCAGGTGTGTAAAGCTCTTAGAGACTTACCAAGAAAGACTCACAGCTGTAATTGCTGCCAAATGTGTTTCTAATATGTATTGACTCAGGGGTGTAAAAACTGTATAAATGAGACYTTTCTGTATTTTATTTTAAATGAGCAAAAATCTCTAAGAACATGTTTTCACTTTGTCATTATGGGGTATTGTGTGTAGATGGGTCAATTACATTTTTTGTAAAATCAATTTTGAATTCAGGCTGTAACACAACAAAATGTGGAATTTTGTGGAACAATGTGGAACATTTCCACATGTGGAATGTGGAAATGTGGAATAAGTCAGGGGGTATAAAAACTTTCTGAAGGCAKTGTATACTTGTCACGAACGTCGTCAGGGAAATGACCGGACCAAGATGCAGCGTGGTGAGCGTACATTTTTCTTTATTTTAAATGTCGCCAACAAAACAAGAAACAACAAAAACGAACGTTTTAGCCCTAGCTTACTAGGGCTATACAGGCCACTAACAAAGACAACTACCCACAACTAAGGTGGCAAAACAGGCTGCCTAAGTATGATTCCCAATCAGAGACAACGATAGACAGCTGCCTCTGATTGGGAACCARACTCAYCCAAACACACAGAAATACAACACATAGAATGCCCACCCCACATCACACCCTGACCTAACCAAATAGAGAAATAAAACGGCTCTCTAAGGTCAGGGCGTGACAATACTAGAATATATTCTGTTCAAAACAGTCTGGGAGAAGGGCATAGCCTACCTAACATAAATCAAACCGTCTGAAATTGAAAACATATAATTGTTGAGAGTTAATGGTACACAAAAAAATTAATAATTTGATCAATAAAATAAAAACTATTTCCTATCATCCATCTATCATCCATCTGTTTTCATAATTTTGTCATAAATTGATGCCAGACATCTAGCCTATAACTTGCCCACGTCGCTTTGGCTACATAAAGACCAATGAATTGAGGTAGCCTAATTGTCATGTTTGACACACATTTCTATCGTAATATACACCGCGGACATTTAGCTAATAACAGCCTTACTACACTTTTACATCAAATTTGAATTCTTTGCGGGGAGTGTAAAAATATATTTAGTGAACACAGAAGTTGTCTTCTCCTTATAAGAGTCAGTATTAACCCTTCTGTTTGTTTTGCATTGGAAACGGCAGGCTGAATAATCATTTGAGCATCTGTGATCAATCTGGGCTCCTCTACATTAAAGCAGCCTAATAGGACCCAGTTGAACTGTTTATTCATTTCCWCCAATGGATGGCTAAAAGAGAAGAATCTACATTTTCAACCATCGATATAAGATTACTTTTTTCTTTTTCTGTTATGATTATAGGTGGAAAAKACTGTCGACCTTTTCATAATGGTGTAAGCCACCAGGGCATTATTTAGCCCACAGTATAACGTGGCCAATTGATGCAGTGGTTTGTATTTTTACTGAGTACCAAGGTTAGGGTAACCTTTGGCATCTGTGACAGCTTGGGGTCCTGGGAAAATACTGAGTAGACTCTCCTCACATGCAGATGCCCCAATTTTTTGAAAACAAACAKATGCATGGGCTGGCAGTAGTTTGTAAACAAAGATACACTTATAAGGATTGTCTAAGTAGTTTTGCAGAAGATGACAAGAAATGAAATCAAGCAAAGAAAGGTATCTTCATAATAAAGTAATTACATGGCAAATATTTGCAAACCAGCATGTTTTAGGTGAACAGATTTAGCTAAAGACTGTCAAAGACATTTCCAATTTTAATTTAATGAACTATACCAATATAAAAAAAAGTATATATCTGTGTATGTTTTCATATCTCTGACTCATAATCCAGCCAAATCATGATATATGGCAGATTGTGTTTCCTAAATGTCAGTGAGCTATCCATTTACAATTCCTCAACAAATTGACTTAATTCACTGTCAAATCATCATCTTTGCACAGGGCAGGGAATAGCTATCCTGCAATATCAATAAGTTAAGAAATCTGGTACTCTAGAGATCGAAAGTTCAATGACTTACCCCAAAATGCTTTGAGATATGCTAGCTTCAAAGGAATGCCCACTGAACAGACACACAGTCTCATTTAGTATGGCATCTGTTGGTTTCTGCCTCTCCAGGTTTTTAGGACAAGTGCCAACACCAACTGTACTGTACTGTACTACAGCTACGCTCTGTTCTGCTCTCATTTGTGCTGGTCTGCTCTGCTCTCAGTTTAAAAACTGGGCAGAGGAGCATAAGGACAACATTGAACCCATCTTTTACATAATTCATGGTCACACTCCACATTGAATAATATGTTACATGGGATTCTACATTCTGATGTAACTACAGTGTTGCCCTTTTAGAATATTTATTCTAATAAATATTAGAATCCAACCTATCTAATCCAACCAATCTAATAAATACATCTGATATGGCCTGATAAACATGTAAATATTAACACAATTATTTTTGGATTTATCCTCTGGTAACGGACTGTTCTAATGTTCTGAATATGATTCCAGGGGMTTGTTACAGTCAATATTAATGGTGTTTGTTTATGAAAGGCCTGTTGCCTGTCTTGAGGCTTTTAGACTTGTATTGGGTATTTGCTGTTTTATTTGGTGCCTTCATTTAGGCCTCCCACCATTACTAGATAGCCGGTCTTTAGAGAATAGAGTTGCCATCTGGTTTGAGGGCAAAATAATTCAACGTGGCAAAAAATTCCAGATTCTGCTGAACATTATTGTACAAAGCAGTGGGAGGCCGTGGGGGAATATCTTGGTCTCTTTGGATTGTTATTTTTCCTCATGTATTTTCTGTCTGCTATTTTCCCACAGGGCAAAGAGGCCTCAGATTCAAAGAAGGCAAGACATTTACGATATACCCTGAAGTATWTTGCATATTTGCAGGAAAAATACAGTCATCTATTGACAATTCTTCAAATTCAAACATCGCCCTCTCTGCTCTCACTTGCTCTCTCTTGCTCTCTTTCACMGTTTTTATCCATRCATCTACTGCACGTCCTTATCAAGTTTTGTATTTATCCATTCATTTATCTCCTCACATCACTCTCTGTCTCCATGAATCCCTCCTCCCTCCAGTGGTGGGTTGTGATATGTATATTCTTTAGCATTTTACATTTGAGTCATTTAGCAAATGCTCTTATCCAGAGTTACTTATAGTTAGTGCATTCATCTTAAGGTAGATAGGTGAGASAACTTTAGAGATTTCRGGWGATRMATTCCACAAGTAAAATCTACCTAACTCAGTGGAGACCGAAGGGATCTCCACGATTAGTTATCCCTGTGATTTGGTCTGGTGACTCGTGTTTCTGTAATTTAACAATGACTTAAGGTATGGCGGAAGTTTGCACAAGCGGGCTTTATAAACAAAAAGAGCAGCGCATTAATCTACGAGATTTAAGAGAGGGCCAGCCTGCTTTCTGATACAGAATGCAGTGATTGGTACTGAACCTATCACAGTAATAACGCGTAGTGCTCWATGATAAACTGCATCCAATGGCTTCAATACAGTGGCAGCTGCATTCATATAGACGATATCGCCATAGTCTAAAGGGAGAACAACTGTCAACTGAATGATTTGCTATTTAACGAACAGCATGCCCTATTCTATAAAGGAAGCCCATTTTAACTTACTCATTAAAATGCATTTTGAAAGATAGCTTTTCGTCAATCCAGACACCCAGATATTTATATGCGGGGACACAATCAATGTGATAACCATCCTATGCACATATGCATAAATCATCAGATACTGTACATTTGTAAGCTTTTTGGTAAATAACATATACTTAGTTCTACTTGCATTAAGAACCAGTTTTAGTTAAAGAAAAGCTTTCTGCGAYGAAAAAATGGCAGATTGCAGTTCTGAAAGAGCCTTGTCGACAGAAGGGGCAACAAAATCCAGAATTATGGCAACGAAAATGGTTCCCAACGAAAATTTGAATTTCTATTGGTATTCAGGTTGGTCCCTCCCTGTTTCGTCTCATTTGCTTCCACTTGGTTTTGTTAAGTTCCTTGTGAATAAACCCTTGATGTTGTTAGGGTTAGTAGCCAAACAGACCTCCAGGAAAATAAATCATAATACAAGCACAATGAATATAAATCAACACTATAAATATAAGTTATAAATTATTTACATTGTGGCGTTTTATCCTTCCGTTCGTAGCAGGTTCATGTTATGTTTTATTTTGGTCCCAAAGGGGAATATCGAAGAGTTTGTGTGGGCAGGATACTGTGCTGTGTGGGYATCGGACCCTGTAAATACAAGAGCAAGAATATCTATTAAATATTTATTGTTGAGAGATTAACTGAATGTTGGGATTTTACTGGATATTTCATAATGGGTCACTGAATTGCATCATCCTCCTAATTGAAGATGTGTATAAAGACAAAATTGAACTACAAATCGGAATCCCAAGACACATAGTTCCTCTCTAGGTTTCTTCCTAGGTTTTGGCCTTTCTAGGGAGTTTTTCCTAGCCACCGTGCTTCTACACCTGCATTACTAGCTGTTTGGGGTTTTAGGCTGGGTGTCTGTACAGCACTTCGAGATATTAGCTGATGTACGAAGGGCTATATAAAATAAAATTGATTGATTGATTGATTGATAATAAATACCAACTGCGCATACACTTTCTTAATCTTAATGACACTCTCTCTAGTTAGCTTCAGGTATTATTTTAAGAGGTTCAGATATTTGTATGCAACATTGGATTCTGTATTTAGTTGTTTTTCTGGACTTGACTTAAAATGTTCAATGACCTCCTATTAAATGACTATTAAACTTTGCCTGGTGGTTYCATCATGTGCTGGCCAAAGCCCTACACTGTAAAAACCAAGTGTTTACTGTAGGATCTGAACATATAACGAAACACTTTTCTGTAAGACTTTTTAAACGCGTCGAGGCATTTAAAATGTCAATGAAAACACGTCACAGTGTTTATATTGTAAACACCAGAGAATGTTTAGTCACTGTAACACTTTTTAAGCACATGAARGCATTTCAGCACACTAACACTGGGGGAGTTATTTTAACACTGTAGGGTGTAAAGCCGTATTTGCATGTTTCCCAGCAGGCCTTTCGAGAACATGTGAGAGATACCCACCCATGACTGTGTTTGTTAGTMYCAGAGACATGGTTGTTGCATTCAATAAATAAACTTCCTCATAAAATCTTTGTCAATTTACTACCTAAGTGAATGTTTCACAAGGCCTTTAGTTGTGGCCTTTTTAGCCTTGACATTGTGGTCTGAAAATCCTGGCTCATGGGCCACTAGTAAACAAATKTTTTTGGTCAATGTCAGAAACTGAGTTGCATTGGTGAAAGAGCTGTTTGTTTGGCTCCCTGATTTGCATACTGCTACTACTTCAACTTGAGCTCAAAACATTTCTCTATAGGTAAGTTGCTAAATAATTATATGTATGGGGCGAATCCTTACTGCAAAAACAATAAATAGRGGGGAGAGCGCATCAATCTGGTCTACGCMGACATAATGGTAGCCTACCTTTTTCATGGTTCTAGGTCGATTTTTTWACAWTTTGAACGAAAAGCCGTTTGGMAGCCAAAAGAGCCAGGTCTTTTTACACCAAACCGAGCCAAATGAGCAGGTTCACCAAAAAGGCTTGGAATGCCTATCACTATGGGCCACATCAGACCTTGAAGTCACAATACATTGGTTGTGGAGTGATTAGTAATTCCTATTGGAATGCAGCCAAAGGAACGATATCCCAAAATTGTAATATTTTATCTCCCACAATCTGCACTAAGAATGACTGGCATGGCGAAGAACTTAACTAACAAGACTACCTAAACCATCTAAACTGGAACAACCATCTCAGTAACAGGTGCAATAAGTCCAACCCTTTACAGATTAGACATGTTTTAGTTATTTATCTTTGAATTGTATGAGATCAATAAATCAATCAATGTGCATGAGGAAACACAGATATATAAAAAACGAGTCAAAAAAAAATCAAGCTGCAATAAAGCATGCTGGGAAATATGATAATGAGGCTCCTCCCATGTCTTTTTAACTCAGAGAGTTAACGGAAATGAACAACACAGTCGAGTAACAACAACACCATCCCGATTGAAAATATTTTTGAATCAACTGGCCTTTCAGTTGTGTTGAAATATAGGTAAGGTGACAGACATTCCATGAATAAAAAGGCATGGATGTCATCCATTTCTAATTACTAAATCACTCTAAACATGATGATGGGAAAGTACACACTAGTGTTTAAAATCTGAACACTTAGGAGATATTGGTTCTCCTGGTTGGAAACTGACTGAAAAAGCTGACTATTATGTTTAATATTGTATTCTAAATGCCTGTGTTTCAGGTGAGAACACTTATTAGCAAATCTAAATGCATACTGTTTAAGTTTGAAACACTGACGTTTAGTTTTAAGAGTGTCACGTTTCATGGTTTTACAGTGTAATAGGAGTGTGCTAGTCAGTCACAGCCTGTAGCATGAATTAATTTGGCTAATGTGAAAATGGATCAAGTTCCCTTGGCAGAGGAACGCTCCACCAACATGTTAACAACGTCTTTAGAGACCGATGAGCCCATTTACAGTAAGTATCTATTAAGAAGATAGCGAGAGAGAGAGTGTTGTCTGTGTGTGTGTTTCTACAGCGGGCTATAAGGGTCCCTACGGTGTCGGTCACAGAGAGCAAGGCCATTTGACACAGACAACAGACATCTTTATAGAGCCCCAGCTACACTTCTCAAATCACGCAATTAGAGTAGTGTCTACAGAGAAAGACACTATCCGTTACTCCTCTGTCTACGATGGGAGGGAGGGACAGAAGAGAGAGAGGCTGCAGTAATTTACAGATCGTGATTTATGCCCTGTTGAGCCAGGCTCATTAGGGTTAATTAGCAACAGTATACAGAATGACAGAGCAGAGGAAAGGGACAGAGGGAAAAGAGAGAGACAAGAGTTGTGGAGGAGGGAGAAGTAGTACATACGACGAGAAAATGTAGGGAACATAGAGGTGCCGGAGGAATGGAAGAGTAGAGAAGAATGTGGAGGAGGGGGGGGGGGGAAAAGTAAGGAGAGACAGAAGAATCAGTACAGGGAAACAGAGAAAGGAGGAGGAGGAAAGGGGCATAAGAGGGGACAGGAGAAAGGAAGATAGAGGAGAAGGGGAGGGGGAGATGGACGGGGAGACAAAGGAGTAGAAAGGGGGGGGGTCACCATCTGTAGATGTCCCTAAGCAGATCACTGCCCCCCATCTGTCTAGTTGTCCCTATGTCCCCTTGGGCACCCCACTGTTGGAGTTGTTGTATTCACTGGTACTGGAGCTCAGGGTACACAGAATCAACCCCTCTCTCAATGCAGGGGCCTGGGGTGTTTTTGAGTATATGTGAATATAAACATGTGAACACATACACTGTCTCTCTCTCTCTCTCTCTCTCCCACCCACACCACCACCCACCACACACACACACACACACACCACACACACACACACACACACACACACACACACACGGTCTGGGTATTCCATTGGTGTAAGTGTGTATATGTGAGAGAGAGAGGATAGAGCCCGGTAGAGCCAATGGCAGCACACTGAGTCTGTGTCTGTTGCTGAAGGCTGGCTTTGATGGCCAAATCACTGCCTCTCATCTCTCACACACCTCTACCCTTTCTCTTTGGGTAAGCAGCTGTATGTGCTCGGTAAAATATGTAACTATACTGTAATTACACTCTACCTGTAAGAACTAAGTGAATCCACAGGTATTAGCGACATCTATTGTAAAAAAGGACTGATTTTGTGACAAGTGAATAAGTCCTCCTATTTGCAAAAAAATTTACCTTGTATTGGATTACTGTGCAAATTAAAAACCAATCCATTTTGATCAACTGAACTGAACGGAAATTATCTGGAAAAAAGGTGCTTTCAATTGATAATATACACTGCCTCAAAAAAATAAAGGAACACTTAAACAACACAATGTAACTCCAAGTCAATCACACTTCTGAAATCAAACTGTCCACTTAGAAGCAACACTGATTGACAATAAATTGCACATGCTGTTGTCAAATGAATAGACAAAAGGTGAAATTATAGGCAATTAGCAAGCCACCCCCAATAAAGGAGTGATTCTGCAGGTGTACCACAGACCACTTCTCAGTTCCTATGCTTCCTGGCATGTTTTGGTCACTTTTGAATGCTGCGGTGCTCTCACTCTAGTGGTAACATGAGACGGAGTCTACAACCCACACAAGTGGCTCAGTAGTGCAGCTCATCCAGGATGGCACATCAATGCGAGCTGTGGCAAGAAGGTTGCTGTGTCTGTCAGCGTAGTGTCCAGAGCATGGAGCGCTACCAGGAGACAGGCCAGTACATCAGGAGACGTGGAGGAGGCCGTAGGAGAGCAACAATCCAGCAGCAGACCGCTACCTCCGCCTTTGGCAAGGAGATACACTCCAGAGCCCTGCAAAATGACCTCCAGCAGCCACAAATGTGCATGTGTCTGCTCAAACATCAAAACAGACTCCATGAGTGGTGAGGGGCCCGAGCTCCACAGGTGGGGTTGTGCTTACAGCCCAACACTGCAGGACGTTTGGCATTGCCAGAGAACACCAAATTGGCAAATTCGCCACTGGCCCTGTGCTCTTCACAGATGAAAGCAGGTTCACACTGAGCACATGAGCACATGTGACAGACGTGACAGAGTCTGGGAGACGCCCTGGAGAACGTTCTGCTGCCTGCAACATCCTCCAGCATGACTGGTTTGGCGTGGCTTCATCTGGTGTGGGGTGCATTTCTTGTGGCCGCACAGCCCTCCATGTGCTCGCCAGAGGTAGCCTGACTGCCATTAGGTACCGAGATGAGATCCTCAGAGCCCTTGTGAGACCATATGCTGACACATGCAGATTTTGCCTGCGGAGTCATTTTATGAGATTTATCCAGGTTTGGTCAGGTAGGCTCCCATTACCTCACGCGACTGCAGTGACAGCTGGCGGACAGGCTTTTGGTCACCTGAAGGCTCTTTTACCTCGGCTCCCGTGCTGGCTCATCCTGATCCCTCCTTAGCATTCATAGTTGAGGGACGCGTCCGAGCAGGGAGGCTGCTGTCTCAGCGCTCGGGTACGCCACTAAAGCTCCGCCCCTGTGCATTCTTTCGAAGAAGCTCAGCCGGCAGAGTGAAACTATGATGTGGGACCTGAGTTTTGCTGTTGTCATGGCTCTGAAAGCTGGAACATTGCTTGAGGGGTTAGACACCCTTTTTCATTTGACTGACCACCCAATCTTAGTACATCCGGGCGGCGAGGGAATAACCCTCGCCAGCAAGGTGGCCATGTTTTTCACCCGTTTTGTTTCACCTTTCCTACAAACCAGGTTCCCAGAACGTTAAGCAGACGCACTCCCGGCTGTATGATACAGAGGGCGTCCACAGATCCCACTCCCATAATTCCAGCCTCTCGCCTGGTGCACCGGTGGTGTGAGTGGACGCGGACATACGACGGCGTCACGTGCAAAGCCCACTCCACCTGACTGTCCAGCTGGGCGTCTGTACGTTTCGTTTGATGTCCGCGATCGTTTATCTGTTGGCTCACACGTCACCCTCCTCTGGTCATCCTTGCATTGGTCGGACGGTGCGCTGCCTTGCTGGAAGTACTGGTGCCCACTTTAGCTAAGGACGTGAGGTTTATGTTTCCTCCTGTTCGGTATGCGCACAGTGCAAGCACCTAGACATCTCCCAGAGGAAATTACAACCCCTTTCCCGTTCCACAGCACCGTGGTCACACCTATCGGTGGATTCGTGACGGATCTTCCCCCGTCGCGCGTAACACCACGATCCTGGCGTTGTGGATCGCGTTTTCTAAGTCCTGCCATCTCCTTCCTTTCCCGTCTCCCTATGCTCTACAAACTCGGAGGCCCTGTTCACCCAGTATTCCGGCACTACGGTGCCTGAGGATATAGTTTCTGATCGGGGTCCCCAATTTACGTCTAGAGTCTGGAGGGCGTTTATGCACGCCTGGATCTCGGTCCGCCTTACCTCAGTTCACACTCCGAAATTAATGGCAGGTGAAAGAGTCAACCAGGATGTGGGTAGTTTCGAGTCCTATTGCCAGACCGCCGGGAGTGGGCGGTTACATCCCCTGGGCGGAAAGGCCCAAAACTCCCTCCACCACTCCTCTACAACCTATCACCTTTTCAGTGTATGCTGGTATCAGCCGGTCCTGGCACCATTGGCATTCAGAGCCAGATTGAGGCTCCTGCGGTGGCATGAATGGTATCGGCACTCAGCAGGAGACATGGACACGCGCCCAATATGCGGCTACAACTGGCCATCAGGGGGCAAAAATGCAGTGCCGACCGCCACTCGCATGAGATTGGTCTGGCTCTCGACCCGAAACCTGCCCCTTCACCTTGCCCTGCCGGAAAGCCTGGTGTCCCATGGTATTCGTCCAGTTAAAGTCCTGAGGAGACTGAACGAGGTTGTTATAGGTTACAACTCCCCCCTGATTACCGTTTAACCCCTCGCTTCCATGTGTCTCTCCTCAGGCCGGTGTGGCTGGTACGCTCCAGCAGTCTGAGGTGCGGGAGTTCCTCCGCCCCCTCTTGACATCGAGGGGTCCCGGCGTATACCGTACGAGCCATCATGGACTCAAGGCCGTCGGGCGAGGGCCTTCATACCTCTGTGAGTGGGAGGGGTACGGCCCGGAGGAGAGATGCTGCAAACGGTACCGGTGGGGAAAAAAACAATTTTCATAGATCCTCAATGTTACAAGAGTTTTCACCGTCTCACCCGGATCTCCCTGCACCTCGCCCTCCGCGGTCGTCCCGGGCCGGGTTCGGCGGCACTTGCTGAGCCGTGCGTCAAGGGGGCGGTACTGTTCACGTCTTCCGCCGAAGTGCCCTCTCCTGTTCGTTGCGTGGTACGGCGGTCTGACGTCACCGGCTTTCTTAGCCACCACGATCCATTTTCGGTATCTAGTTTCGTTTTTGTTTTGGTTCTGTATTACACACACCTGGATTTCATCCCCTATCATGTTCCCTATTTTAACCCTCTGGCATTACATTTCATTTCTGTCCGTGATTGTTTTGTCGTTAGTGTTGTTGTAGTTGCATGTTTGTTTGTTATTATTCCTAGTGAAATTTTGCGGTATTGAGTAACTCCGTGTTTTACTCAACACCTGTGTCCTGCGCCTGACTCCGCTACATATCTGCACACAATCGCTGACAATCACAGCATCAAACCTAAATACTTCTTTAGGAAATAATCTTTACCGGATACAAGTAAACCTAAGCAATGTTTTTTAGTGCAGCACACATTGCCGGAAGAATGAACCAGTGGAGCAGAATTCACAAAGTTACAATACGTTGATGTAAAGTAACTAGGAMTAGAAATTAAGGGAATTAGATGATGGTCTTCCTTTTCTACAGCTAGTACTCTCTCTTTTGCTCTCTGTTGTGCTTCAAGGCAAAACCCACCTGTCACCACTCCAGTCAGGTGTTGAGGTAGAGGAGGGAGAAAACCATCAGAAGTCAGAACCAGCATCTGTGGCCAAAATARWTTWTTTTATTTTACCTTTTTTAACTAGTGAAGTCAGTTTAGAACAAATTCTTATTTTCAATGACGGCCTAGGAACAGTGGGTTAACTGCCTTGTTCAGGGGCAGAACGACAGATTTTTACCTTGTCAGCTCGGGGATTCAATCTTGCAACCTTTCGGTTACTAGTCCAACACTCTAACCCCTAGGCTACCTGCCGCCCCAATTATTAAGTTCATTCCCACTCAATTTGATACTCTTAATATATAGCTAGGTGAGATACTCACCGAAAGAGAGAGAAAAACCGAGGATTCAACTGTCACGTTAAATATAGAATTTAACGTATAACAGGCGTTAATGATTCTAAGCCCCAACCAGGGGGAGAAGTAGAGGATCCTCCTCACAATATTAAAGAGCTAACTTAACACACACAGGAAAAGACCAGAAAGCAAAATGGCCCCCAGCCTTCGGAGAGCTTTTGTGCCTGCTTCAAAGTTGTTTTCCTCCAGAATTAGGCGATTGACTAATGGTGTAAATGCTGTTAATTACTCACGCCAGAATCCCAAACAGGCTTTTCTGCCTGTAACTAATAAGAAATCAATTTGCTAATGAATTGGTCGTTAAGTGGAAAAGCTAATCTTGGCCTGGTATATTTTTTCAAGATTTCTTCTGTGTGTGAATGTGTCTGTGTATCTGTGTGTGTGCCTATGATACCGGCTAATTGCTGTTGTCATACGGCACTCTCAGCTTTCAGCATTCAGCATTGCCTAATGAACCTTCATTAGATCATAACTGGCACTCTTGGAAGAATTGCAGGCTAAACCTGCTTCCCAATWATTTTTAATTGCCAGAATTCGCACAAGCAAGTGCTGCACCTTTGCCGAACAGGAGAGCCGTGCCTGGCTTCGCACTTGTCTCCTTCATTACTTAATTTGAAGACGGTTAGATGGCGGGGCAGGGTCTCTATCCAGGCTGCTGTTGTCTGTCTTTATCTAAACAGCTCCTTCAGCTCAAACCAGCGGGCTTATTGTTCTCTTCCCTTCTTCACTTTGATTTGTGGCAGCAAGAAATGCTGCTCCTTCTGTCACGGCAGGYATTGGTGTCTGTGTCACCCATGTACACACATACAGACGTTGTAGAGACATAAACACACTCGTTCATGAGGAAACTGACAATTGCACAAACACACAAGCACATACACACACGCACACACAGATGAAAACACGCACGCACGCACACACACACGCACACACACACAGAGTCTGTGCCACAGTGGCCTACAGTACCTGTATGTGTCAGCTGACAAAAAAAAGGAGAGAGAGCATTCCTCCTGGGCATGAATAATTAAGAAAAGACAAAAGAGCCCTGTTTTTCCTTTTCCCATTCTCTCCTTATTGTTCATTATTGGGGGAATTCCGACCCAAGTTCAGTGCACATATATGGAACGTATTTCCTCTCTCATGCACTTTTCTCTCTATGCGTATTCTGACCTTGAACATAAGCATGACAATAGTATGCTATTCACCCACTATTCGTTTGGAGTGGAGATCAAATKAATTCAGACGTGGCGGAGGTGTGTCTACAGACACGCCCTATTCTGACCTTGACTTAATTCCCGAATAGTTCCGCAACTTTTATGCGTGCGGAAACCATGAATAAGGTCTATAGCGGACCTACTTCATTTTTTCAGATAGAAATAACACGATTCTGGGTAAATTACTAATCCGTTTGGATTAAAGGAATTGTAAATATAAATTACACTAGTTGTAGATCTGTTTGAATTGCTGGAAACAAACGTGAAAAACCAGTCAAACGGCAGCAAACTGAAGCATATCAGCATATCAACTTCCCCACAGTAAAGTTGATGAAATGCAGTGCCATTAGGCTGAATTGAAATTGTACAGCTTTTTAACTTGCACTCTCGAAGGTCTTCATTATAGGCTACCCCTACTAACTCTTTCTATTTCTGTCATGTCAAATATTAGCCACTATCCGTATCAACTGTCAGTAGACCTAATAACCACACATATTCAACTTCCAGTGTATTATTATCCAGTGTATCATCTATCACTCCAGTCTCTATCACCCGAGTGTTTAATTGCTAAATTGTAATTATTTCGCCACTATGGCCTATTTATTGCCTTTACCTCCCTTATCTTACCTCATTTGCACACACTGTGTATAGACTTTTTTCTATTGTGTTATTGACTGTATGTTTTGTTTATTCCATGTGTAACTCTGTGTTGTTGTTTGTGTCGCGCTGCTTGTTCTCAACTAGCATACCTGGTTAAAACATTTTTTTTTTTTTATTTCCCTTCAGTTGATATAGCCTACATTATCATTCCACTTAATTACATTGTTTCGTTAACCTTCATTTGCTTCCTCTGTCAAAGCCATCATGGCCGTGTGGTTGTTGCTGAGGATCATTAGTAACAGTGGATAACCTGTTAGCGGAACCCCTTGCCAATAGCCAATGAAAGAGCAGGGCGCCAAATACAAATCAACAGAAATCTCATAAATCACATTTCTCAAACATACAAGGAAGTGCAAAATAACCAATATCCCACTGTGTATTCGATAGGGGTGAGTTCAAAAACTACATACCTCAGATTTCCCACTTCCTGTTTGGATTTRTTCTCAGGTTTATGCCTGCCATATGAGTTCTGTTATACTCACAGACATCATTCAAACAGTTTTAGAAACTTCATAGTGTTTTCTATCCAATACTACTAATAATATGCATATATTAGCATCTGGGACTGAGTAGSAGGCAGTTCACTCTGGGCACGCTATTCATCCAAAAGTGAAAAGGCTGCCCCCTATCCCAAACAAGATAWTATATTAAAAAGACATGTAGGCTAATTAAAACGTTATGGAGTGAAGCTGTAACTGTTTGAACGTGATGCATGGCGCAATCTTGGCCATGTCATCACACTGTTCCATGGTTAGTGCAGGCAATAGACYAGGGTATAGGCTACTATTGTACACTATTCTCCCTATTATAATTCRATGTACACCAATTGGTGCTGAAACGGAGACGAATAGGCATATATTTAGATGGATTTCTTTCATTGATCCCTAATATTCTGAACCCGTTCTGTAGTTATATTCTATTGAGACTGTCTACAATATTCTAACTAAAAGGTACACTGTATTTAAACTGATGGTTTAAGATACATGTACCTAAACCCCTATTAAATGAAAACTCAACAAGAAAATCAGTTGGCCTATTCAAAGCACGCTAGGTAGCCACACCTGCAGAGCACGTTACACGACTGAATAAGGTAAGTTTGAATACCAAATACTGAGAATTGCGTAGGAAAGGTGTGCGTAGGAAAGGCATACATTTCCTAAGTCTTAATCGGCCTGATTGATCATTTTAAAGCAAAGCTGTTTATCACTTTCAACTGCATTGAATGCCTGTTTGGACACAAGTCTGACAGTTCCAACTGCTGCTAGCTAACTATCTCCCAGCTCTATCAAATCCCTCCCTGTAGATAGGCAATTTAGCCGTAGCATTCCTGTTTAGAGTGGCAGTCTTGTCACTAGCTAGCTAGCCATTCATACCCAAGTATGTAACGCATTAACATCCTCTTTCACTTACACTTTAAARGCAAACGGTAACATTATAAAACATGTTATAAAGCATTAAATMTATGTACTTCATAGAAAGTGTTACCGTAAGTTTGAATTCTTCCTCCTTCTTCCTTCCAAACAATTTCCTCTTCTGAAACAAACTGCTACATTTTTTTTGTCAAAACCCAGACCAAACAATGTATTTATTGTTCAGTTCTAGACCTTTTTTATATGCTGTTCTTTGTATGCCATTTTAATATTTGATAATTAACCAATGATATTAGGCCACACTTGGCCATGATTACAGACACCTGTGTCTTTTGACACTATATAAACGAGTCATACCGCAGTGTTTGATCATACCCTGATGAAGACAGCTTGGCTGTCGAACTGTTGGACATTACATTTTTGCATCTGAGCTCCTAGAGTGTGCGGCTCTCCTTTATTTWGAAGTTTTCCACTCCGCTAGCCAGAACCTCGCCTAATAGGTGTGCGTTTCTTTTTCTTCTAGACAGTTCTAGACCTATTCCTTCAACCCAACTCTCCACACCACCATATAGACTCAGTATATAAGCAAATATTCTCCCTGTCTCAGTAATCCAGCTAATATGCTTTCGGTGTCTAATGTTTGTGTGAGCGTGCATGTGTGTGTGTGGTGACAGACAGTCGAAAGAGGGCTGGACCCACTTCACTGACGGCCTAGGTTTTGATAGTGGATGAATGGAGCACCAGATGTCTATCAATATTTAGCAATAAAACATCCCAAATGTGTGGCGGTGTCGCAGCCAATAACGTGTCAGAGTCATGGAAGTGATGAGAGGGACTCTGGTTTCGCCTGTCAAACAGAAGGTACACTGTAAAACCGGATAAGTTCTGGCTACTCAAACATTTTGAGGAAACTGATTGCCAAAAAAAAAATAAGTTAAGAAATTTAAATAGCTGAAGTGAGCAGTACTACCTTCATATGAATAATACAAATGCAGTTTTTTTAAGGTATACTTATATTCAGGGGTACAACTTACATTTTTGTCCCCCCCCCCATTTTTATCAATGGAATGTGATACAAAACGATACAAAACGAGGCAATGGTGTGCTTTAAGATCATGCGGACGCCTCCGAGCGGTCAGGTAGGCTGTTTGGAGTGTTTACCCGACTGGATAAAAACATTAATAATAATTACGTCTCCCCCACTTCTAAATCCGAAGATGCGACCCTGCTTAAATGTAATGTCCCCACTAAGCCACGCCTCCAGTATTGTCCCTTGCCTTTTCGATTGAATTGGGAGTGGGAGTTACCACCCATGCCTCTATTTGTTTTTGACAGAGGCATGGTTATTGAAGTCGTTCATTTTCAATCCCATGGCCTTCACCAAGTGAGTTCTTAGMCAAATATTATAATTGAACCATTACATATATCATAACGCCTTATTTCGTTTATAGGCCACATCAGGCCTGCAAGTAGGGTTGCAAAATTCTACAAACTTTCCCAAACATTTTCAATAATCTTCCAACCAGGATTTTGGGAAAACCTGGGAAATGTACCAGAACTTTGCAACCCTAACTGTAATTCACATTATGCTGGTTTGCAAAGTGATGTGTAATTCRTATTGGAATCTAGCCAGCATTAGGCAATCCAACAGTTGAAATCTGTATTCACCCGRCAGGGTTAAGAACAGTGGGAGGAACCTACCCAAGCRATTTAAACTMGAACCGCTGCACCGCTGCYCTGCACTGCATCTCAGTGCAAGAGGRGTCACTACAGTCTCTGGTTTGAATCCAGGCTGTATCACATCCGGCGGWGATTGGTAGTCCATATGGCGGCTCACAATTGGCCCAGCGTCGTCKGAGTTTGGCCCYGGGTWAGCRGTCATTGTAAATAGGAATTTGMTCTTAACTGACTTGCCTGGTTAAATAAAGGTGAAATAAAATKAAATAAAAATATGTAAGCATTATTAAGTGAATGAGATACCGTATAATAGTATAGAAAACAGTATATACACGAGATGAGTCTTGTAGAATAGTATAGACTACAGTATATACATACTGTATGAGATGAGTAATGCAAGAAATTGAAACATTATTAAGTGACTAAGATACKWTAGAATAGTACAGATATATATGAGATGAGTAATGCCAGATATCTAAACATTATTAAAGTGACTAGTGTTCCATTCCTTAAAGTAGCCAGTGATTTCTAGTCTATGCCTATAGGCAGCTGCCTCTAATGTGATAGTGACGGCTGTTTAACAGTCCGATGGCCTAGAGATAGAAGATGTTTTTTAGTCTCCCAGCTTTGATGCACCTGTACTGACCTCGTCTTCTGGATGATAGTGGGGTGAACAGGCAGTGGCTCGGTGGTTGATGTCCTTGATGATCTTTTTGGCCTTCCTGTGACATCGGGTGCTGCAGGTMTCCGGGAGTAACAGATGTCGTACCAGGCGGTGATACAGTCCGACAGGATGCTCTCAAATGTGCATCTTGAAAAATTTGTGAGGGTTTAAGGTGACAAGCAAATTTCTTTAGCCTCCTGAGGTTGAAGAGGCTCTGTTGCGCCTTCTTCACTAAACTGTCTGTGTGGGTGGTCCATTTCAGTTTGTCAGTGATGTGTACACGAAGGAACTTGAAGCTTTCCACCTTCTCCACTGCGGTCCCATCAATGTAGATAGGGGGGTGCACCCTCTGCTGTTTCCTGAAGTCCACAATCATCTCCTTTGTGTTGTTGARGTTGAGTAAGAGGTTGTTTTCCAGTTACCACACTCCCAGAGCCCTCATCTCCTCCCTGTAGGCTGTCTCGTCATCGTTGGTAATCAAGCCTACTACTTTTGTGTCGTCTGTAAACTTGATGATTGAGTTGAAGGCATGCTTGGGCACGCAGTCGTGGGTGAACATGGAGTACAGGAGGGGGCTGAGAACGCACCCTCCTGGCCCCAGTGTTGAGGATCAGTGGAGTGGAGGTGATGTTTCCTACCTTCTCCACCTGGGGGCTGCCCGTCAGGAAGTCCAGGACCCAGTTGCACAGGGCGGGGTTCAGACCCAGGTCTTCGAACTGAATGATGAGCTTGGAAGGTACTATGGTGTTGAATGCTGAGCTATAGTCAATAAATAACATTCTTACATAGGTATTCCTCTTGTCCATATTGGATAGGGCAGTATGCAGTGTGATAGCGATTGCATRGTCTGTGGATCTATTGGGGGCAGTAAGCAAATTGAAGTGGGTCTTGGGTGGCAGGTAAYGTAGAGGTGACTTGATCCTTGACTAGTCTCTCAAAGCACTTCATGATGACAGAGGTGAGTGCTAGTCATTAAGTTCAGTTACCTTTGCCTTCTTGGGTACAGGAACAATGGTGGCCATCTTGAACCACGTGGGGACAGCAGACTTAGATTAGGAGAGATTGAATATGCCCGTAAACACACCAGCCAGCTAGTCTACAGAGAGGTATGACGGCGGGAGGAAATTTTTCCTTTGGGGAGGATTTAATATGATCGGGCATTTAATTTGTGAAGGTATTTTATGGTTAGGTGGAACAAATGGATTTGTAAGTTCGCCTGTATGTTTCTCGATTACACATGAGTCGTTAATCCATGAAACCCCCCCCCCCCACCCAAGCTTCT
>NC_036839.1:3582977-3612079 GCF_002910315.2 Salvelinus sp. IW2-2015
CTACGCATGCTCTGAGGACGCGGCTAAGGATGCCGTCTGGACCGGCAGCCTTGCGAGGGTTAAAAACTTCTTGTCAATATGGGGGCGCTGTTTCCACTTTGTTAAAAAATCGTGCCCAAATTAAACTGCCTCGTACTCTATTCTAGATCGTACAATATGCATATTATTATTACTATTGGATAAGAAAACACTCTCAAGTTTCTAAAACCGTTTGAATTATATCTGTGAGTAAAACAGAACTCATTTTGCAGCAAACTTCCTGACAGGAAGTGAAAAATCTGAAATCGAGGCCCTGTTCCAGGGCCTTCCTATTCAATTGCTTGAAAATCTATGGATATACATGCACTTCATACGCCTTCCACTAGATGTCAACAGGCAGTGGAAGGTGGAATGGGGTGTCTAGCTTGATCTGAGGTCGAACAAGAGCTCTTGGAATGACGTGTTCACAATATCCTTTCTCTACCTAGGCGCGGGAAGGACATCAGCATTGGCTTCTGAAAAGCGTTCGGTATAGACGGTGGATGAACTCCGGCTCTGATTTTATATGATAGATGTGATAAAAACATCATAAAGTAGTTTTTTTCAACCGAGTTATATCAGTTTATTGAACGTTTATTGTGAATTTCTGAATTTTCTTTTCTTTGCGTCAATGTGAAGTTGGGCACGTTTGCGCCACATGGCTAGCTATGTTTGCTAATTCGACAGGAGAAGAGGACATTCTAAAACCAAACAACGATTATTCTGGACAAAGGACTCCTTGTACAACATTCTGATGGAAGCTCAGCAAAAGTAGGAACCATTTATGATGTTATTTCGTATTTCTGTGGAAAATGTTTAGTTCTATTTTCCGCCCTTTCTGCTTCCCGGAGAGATATTTATTCCTGTCTGCACAATGTACTGAGAATCCTGCTGACTTTACCTACTCCAACAGAGTATCCCGAGAGAGCCATGTTTCCGTGAAACAAAGTATGTTACAGGCCCCGATGTCTCTCTGGAAAGAAATCCTTTGTTATAAGACTGAACTTTAGCGAGTAATATACTCGGAAGCGGTGGGTGGTGTGCGCGCCTCCTAAGTCAAACCAGAAGGCCGCCTCGAGTGCCTCTCCTCCGCCGGCGATGTTTTGGGTCGGCCTCTGGAATAAGTTCCATTGCTCTGGGGAGAGGGAACAAAGGATCTGCTCCAGGGAAGTCGTATTCCTGGTCGTAATTCTGGTAGTTCTGGTGATTTACCGCTGCTCTAATGTCCAATAGTTCTTCCCGGCTGTATGTAATGACACAAAACATTTCCTGAGCGAATGTAAAAAATGCAAAGTTTTCTAAGAGCTAGTCGCGATGCTGCCATCTCCGTCGGCGCCATCTTGTTCATCGATGTACGATGTGCCTTGAGATTAAACCCAGCCTTAGTGTAGAGTTATAACATCATAAAATGAGCACAGGTCATCACAATGTGTATTTACACTAACATATTACAAGACTTGTAGAGTCTCACATTCCCCATAAAAACCTGGACCATACTCCAGACAGATGGTAACACACTGTAAACCCCAAGTTATTTTTAATTCAAATACTTCTAGTAATTTTTACTCAAAGTCAACGATAGGTCATTATTACTTATAATGTTTACCTGGTACTAAATGAGAAGTCACAACAACTATGTTTATTTAAGATATGATAACAAATTAACTTTTTTTCCAGCATGCTCTACCGCAGGTAGATTTTTTGGAAATGTTTTTCATATGTGTTTTTGCATGTATATTCAGTGATTGATTGATTAAATGTTATGCTACACAAATATATATATTTTTTTATCCTAAACTAATCGAATCATTGTATTTTTGCACCTGTATTTTTTAATAAAACCTTTATTTAAGCAGGTAGGCTAGTTGAGAACAAGTTCTCATTTACATCTGCTACCTGGCCAAGATAAAGCAAAGCAGTGCGACACAAACAACAACACAGAGTTATGCATGGAATAAACAAAAATACAGTCAATAACAAAATAGAAAAAGTATATGTACAGTGTGTGCAAATGAGGTAAGATAAGGGAGGTAAGGCAATAAAAAGGACATAGGGCAAAATAAGTACAATTTAGCAATTAAACACTGGAGTGATAGGTGTGCAGAAGATGACATGTGCAAGTACAGATACTGAGGTGCAAAGGAACAATTATTTTTATAATAAATAAATAAATAAATAACAGTATGGGGGTGAGGTAGTTGGATGGGCTATTTACAGATGGGCTATGTAAAGGTGCAGTGATCTGTGAGCTGCTCCGACAGCTGGTGCTTAACACAGTGTCCAAAGAAGGGCCAGATGTATACAGAATGGTGTCAACTGCGTAGAGGTTGATCAGATAATCACCAGCAGCAAGAGCGACATCATTGATATTTACAGAGAAAATAGTTGGCCCGTGAAATGAACCCTGCGGCACCCTCAGAGACTGCCAGAGGTCTGGACAACAGGCCCTCCAATTTGACACACTGAACTCTGTCTGAGAAGTAAGTAGTTGGTGAACCAGGCGAGTCAGTCATTTGAGAAACCAAGGCTGTTGAGTCTGAAGATAAGAATATGATGATTGACATAGTCGAAAGCCTTGGCCAGGTCGATGATATCTTGCATTACTCATCTCATATGTAAATACTGTTTTTTTAAGCTATTCTTCTGTATCTTAGTCTGTTCCGCTCTGACATCGCTCATCCATATCTACAGTTGAAGTCGGAAGTTTACATACACTTAATTCATTAAAATTCGTTTTTCAACCACTCCACCAATTTCTTGTTAACAATCTGTAGTTTTGGCAAGTCGGTTAGGACATGTGCTTTTACAGACAGATTATTTCACTTATAATTCACAGTATCACAATTCCAGTGGGTAAGAAGTTTACATACACTAAGTTGACTGTGCATTTAAACAGCTTGGAAAATTCGAGGAAATTATGTCATGGCTTTAGAAGATTCTGATAAGCTAATTGACATACTTTGAGTCAATTGGAGGTGTACTTGTGGATGTATTTCAAGGCCTACCTTCAAACTCAGTGCCTCTTTGCTTGACATCATGTGAAAATCAAAAGAAATCAGCCAAGACCTCAGAAAAAGAGTTGTAGCCCTCCACAAGTCTAGTTCATCCTTGGGAGCAAGTTCCAAACGCCTGAAGGTACCACATTCATCCGTACAAACAATAGTACGCAAGTATAAACACCATGGGACCACACAGCCATCATACTGCTCAGGAAGGAGATGCGTTCTGTCTCCTAGAGATGAATGTACTTTGGTGCGAAAAGTGCAAATCAATCCCAGAACAACAGCAAAGGACCTTGTGAAGATGCTGGAGGAAAAAGGTACAAAAGTATCTATATCCACAGTAAAACGAGTCCTATATTGACATAACCTGAAAGGCCGCTCAGCAAGGAAGAAGCCACTGCTCAAAAACCGCCATAAAAAAGCCAGACTACGGTTTGCAACTGCGCATGGGGACAAAGATTGTACTTTTTGGAGCGTCCAGAGGCGCCCTTCAGTTCAGAGCGTCCAGAGTCGCCCTCCAGTCAGGAGCGTCCAGCGACGCCCTCCAGTCAGGAGCTTCCAGCGACGCCCTCAAGTCCGGAGCTTCCAGCGACGCCCTCAAGTCCGGAGCCTACAGTGTCGCTCTTCAGTCCGGAGCGTCCAGATGCGCCCTTCAGTCCGGAGCGTCCAGTAGGCGCTTCAGTCGGAGCCGTGTCCAGAGGGCCGCACCTTCAGTCGCGGGGCGCCTTCAGCTCGGAGGCGCCCTTCAGTCTGGAGGCCCCTTCAGTCCGGAGCGTCCAGAGGCGCCTTCAGTCCGGAGCGTCCAGAGGCGCCCACAGTCCGAGTCCAGAGGCGCCCTTCAGTCCGGAGCGTCCAGAGGCGGCCCTTTCAGTCCGGCCCCTACGGGGTCCCCAGTCCGGGTCGGCGGCTAAGGGTCCCACTTGAGGAGCACCTAAGGGGCCGTACCAGAGTGTGGGGCGGGTCGACGTCCCTCACCAGAGGCCGCCACCGGCGGAGAAATGCCCACCACAGACCCTCCCCTATAGGTTCAGGTTTTGCGGGCCGGTCCGCACCTATGGGGGGGGGGGGGGGGGTACTGTCACGCCCTGACCGTAGAGAACGTTTTATGTCTCTTTTTGGTTTGGTCAGGGTGTGATTTGGGTGTGCATTCTATGTTCATTTTCTATGTTTTGTATTTCTTTGTTGTTTGGCCGGGTGTGGTTTCATCAGAGCAGCTGTCTATCGTTGTCTCTGATTGAGAACCATATAGGTAAGCTTTTTCATAATGGTTTTTGTGGGTAGTTGTTTTCTGTTTAGTTTAGTTACCTTTCAGAACTGTTCGTTTGTCTCTTTGTTATTTTTGTTCGTATTGTTCTGAGTTAAATAAAAATCATGAACACGTACCACGTTGCGCTTTGGTCCACTCCTCATTCTTCATCAGACGAGTGTTACAGTATTGGAGTGGCCATCACAAAGCCCTGACCTCAATCCTATAGAAAATTTGTGGGCAGAACTGAAAAAGCGTGTGCGAGCAAGGAGGTCTACCAACCTGACTCAGTTACACCAGCTCTGACAGGAGGAATGGGCCAAAATTCACAAACTTATTTTGGGAAGCTTGTGGAAGGCTACCCGAAACGTTTGACCCAAGTTAAACAATTTCAAGGCAATGCTACCAAATACTAATTAAGTGTACGTAAACTTCTGACCCACTGYGCATGTGATGAAGAAATAAATGCTGAATTAAATAATTCTCTCCAATATTATTCTGACATTTAGCATTCTTAAAATAAAGTGGTGATCCTAACTGACCTAAAACAGTTTTTTTTAACWAGGATTAAATGTCAGAAATTGTGAAAAACAGTTTAAATGTATTTGGCTAAGGTGTATGTAAACTTCCGACTTCAACAGTATATAGTCTTAATTCA
The DNA here is from genome assembly GCF_002910315.2 of Salvelinus sp. IW2-2015. Taxonomy (NCBI): domain Eukaryota; kingdom Metazoa; phylum Chordata; class Actinopteri; order Salmoniformes; family Salmonidae; genus Salvelinus; species Salvelinus sp. IW2-2015. The sequence continues at coordinate 3,587,902 of NC_036839.1, forward strand.
TTCCTACTTAGATGTGTGTGTATTGGGTATATGTTGTGCCATTTGTTAGATATTACTTGTTAGATATTACTGCACTGTTGGAGCTATAAGCACAAGCATTTCGCCACACCCTTAATAACATCTGCTAATCACATGTATGCGACCAATACAATTTTATTTGSTTTGATAGTGCTTGACATTTACAAGCTTCCTCCGTTTGAGCCGACATTTGCAGCGTTGAACATGAATGCCATCTCCACAAAAAATGACTGAGGGATTAACATTGACTTTAAAAGCCCCATTGTCAARTGCGCTCTAGAATGCCCTTTAGATTGAATGCAGGCCTAAGTCGTGTGATTATTTTATTTATTTATCATATATAGATACTTGAACCTCTTGATGATGTGCATTTTCAGATTGTAATTATGTTGTATACACCAACAGTTTCATTTTCAGATTGTAAGTATATTGTATATGTAAACCTTATATCTGAGGCAAAGACCTTTTGTAATGTCTGCTTCCAACTCATACTCTCAAACACGTAGATCCCCTGAACGCAGCTCACGTTCCAGCACACTTTCCAGCTCACTCTCTCAAACACCTAGATCCCCTGAACACAGCTCACTCTCCAGATCCCAATCACRTGAATTCTGATAATCTGTTCACACACCTGTATGTCATTATCACACACTATTTAGTTCAGTTCTTTGCACCCCATCATTTTGAGGTATTGTTTGTTTTGTGACACTTCTATTCAGAGCTCTGTTTAATCCCATAATTTTATCCTCCTGTGTATGATAGTTCTGGCCTGCCTCACTAACGATGCCCTTTGCCTATTCCCTGCCTGTACTTTAGCCAACAGGATTTCCTGTTWTCAACCTATTGCCTGATCTCCCAATGAAGTTACTAGCCTTTTCCCTGCCTGTACTGTTGCCTTTTTGGACACCCTGTGTTTGACCTTCTGCCTGCCCCTGGACCCAGCTACCTGTCTCCTCCTGTGGTCCTTTACAAATAAACACCTGCAGCGCCKTGCGCTTGAAACCAGCTCTCTGTCTCCCATCGTGTTCATTACACTTCAATAAGTGGTTAATATTGATATTTGGCACTTGTCTGTCAGGCGTACAAGATACAAGATTTGCAATATAATAAAATTGGCAAAGTATCTCAGTGAAAATTAATCTGAAGAGAAAGGAGATAAAGGACTAACACAAAGATCCATGGCTTGAAACAAGTATCATTGTTTTGTATTAGCCACTAATACTTCAACTTCAGCTCAACCCTTGGAGTCATCCACTAGAACAGATGACCCTCCCAAATTGGCCAGACCAAACATTACAGAAAGTTCACAAACTGAACGTTTGTTTAATATTGTGTTTTGCTGATTTTGAACACACACACACACACACACACACACACACACACAAATCAAATTACAAAATGTTTAATTGAACTTTATGATGCAGAGGGGAGCATATGCTGTATGGGCCAATTGAATCATTACAAAAGTACACAGTAGGCTCAGGACCTGCCAACACTGCAGCTGAGGAAAATACTGTATGTGTGGGCCCGCAGCCTTGTTCCTCACCCAAGCGCACACAGACACATACACACACACACACACACTTAATTTCTTCACTCCTTCTCTGTACTCCTCCTCTACTCTTCTACTCATCGCAAGTGATATGTACAGTACATGACTGCAAATGCTCTCTAACATTTACTCCACATGTTATAGGCCTTGCTCTTATTCTTTGATCGTCTTTCAAAAACCCAGTCCTGGCTTGATGTCTCTTCATGTCTCACTCTGGCCTTGTGTTGAAAATTGGGAGCTATATCTCTCTGACTACCACACCACACGCATGCACGCTCACACGTGCACGCACACACAAAGGCACGCACGCATGCACACACACACACAKWKWCKCKCACACACACACAAACACACTCTTTGACTAGCACCATGTCCAAAGAGGAGAGAATAAGTGGAGGAGAAGTGAGTCAGACAGGAGCAWAGACAGGATGTCAGACTTAAAGACAAACAGACAATAAATAAGCTTTCTACTGCGGTCTCTGACTCCCTGACTCTCCTCTGCTCTGCTCCCATCTTTATGAAATGTACATGATGCATCAGAAAAGCCACAAGAGCCTCTTTGATTGTGGAACTGAAGCTGAAAAACACATCAGTCAGTTTTTGGCGGGTAGACAGGAAGTAAACACATACAAGAGCAGTCAGACATATACACACACTCATGCTCATACACACACACACAGACTCACATGCACACATGCACGCACGCACGCACAAGCACACACACCCTGCCTTCACCCCGTGAGGCTAGAGTCTAGTGAGCTGGAGCTTCTCAGTGTCATCTTCAATCTCTGTGATCTAAATGCACGAGAATTGATGGTGCCTTCCACCAAATGCTGTTATGGGGGACCTGCCTGGTTTATCTAATAAAGACCGTGTCATAGCGGATCTGTGTCCTTGTCTTCTGAAACTGTGGCAGGTGTTTGTGGCAGATTTCCCTCAAATAGGGCCACTGAATTAACCGAATTAAATTTACATAATACTGCCGGTTGGTTCTGGGGGCCTCTTCTCTGGCATGGGAGTCCGTGTAGTTCGCCTGTGTGGAAGGTCCCCTCGCTGTGCCCAGATGTCCCCGCACTGTGAATTACTATACCCACAAGCACACAGTTTTTTGCTTCTGTGATCAGATTTATGTTTATATACTGTAGTCCTAAATCCTGTTGGAAAAAAAGGGGATTAGATTTCAACCAGAATTAGGACAATATAGAATATCTAATCAGAGATGCAAGAAACGGTGTGCTTGCGCACATGTCACTCCTTGGTTCACACTTTTAAATCTTTCCTCACTGTCATGTTGAGGTTTGTTTGATGGTTTATGTGTCTACACTGTGTGTGTCAAATAACATCTGGAGTCTGCCCAGACACACTTAGCAAGTGATAATGTTCTTACCAAGTGGAAGTAGAGAACAGACCGATGAAATACAGATGGACATTATCACTCTATTTAACAAGCACTAATAATAGGTTCCCAGTACTCAGAAAACAGCTTAGGTTGTACAGGGCTTGGCTGGGGATAGGCAATAAGTGAGCTAGTTTTAGTTGGGGTTTAGGCTGGGACTTCTAATGGTGCTGGGTATAGTGCTGGGGCTGAGGTATAGTGCTGGGGCTGGGGTATAGTGTATAGCGATGCGACTGAGTGAGTAGCTGGGGTATAGGGATGGGATTGAGGCTGTAGTGGGGTATAGGGAATAGGAATTAGCACACTGTAGACCACATGGGGGCTATGGGCATGGGGATTAGGCTGTTAGCTGGGGTATAGGGATGGGATTGAGGCTGTAGCTGGGGTATAGGGATGGGATTGAGGCTGTAGCTGGGGTATAGGGATGGGACTGAGGCTGTGGTAAACAATACAAATGTGGTGGCAGATTTTCAACCAAGCTCTCATTGAAATTACAGTGAGATATTGATGGGTTTTCACTTCCTACGGCTTCCACTAGATGTCAACAGTCAATAGAACTTTGTCTGATGACTCTAATGTGAAGGGGGGCCGAAGGAGACAGGAATGAGTAATCACTGCCATGAGGTGACCACGCATTGAACACGCCGTTCATGTGATAGGCATCTCCGTTCCATCGCTCAACTGAAGTCAATCTAATTCTCCGGTTGGAACGTTATTCAAGATGTATGTTAACAACATTCTAAAGATTGATTCATTACATCGTTTGACATGTTTCTCCTGACTGTTACTGAACTTTTGTACATTTCGTCACGTTATAGTGGTCGCGCTTTGTGACTTTGGAATTGTTTACCAAAAGCGCTAACCAAAGTAGCTAATTGGACATAAATAACGGACATTATCGAACAAATCAAGCATTTATTGTGGACCTGGGATTCCTAGGACTGCATTCTGATGAAGTTCATCAAAGGTAAGGAAACATTTATCATGTATTTTCTGGTTTCTGTTGACCCCAACATGGCGGCTAATTTGACTATTGTTCCAATAGTCAAGCTCCGTCTCAGATTATTGCATGATTTGCTTTTTCCGTAAAGTTTTTTTTAAATCTGACACAGCGGTTGCATTAAGGAGAGGTATATCTATAATTCCATGTGTATAACTTGTATTATCATCTACATTTATGATGAGTATTTCTGTTGAAACGATGTGGCTATGCAAAATCACTTGATGTTTTTGGAACTAGTGAATGTAACGCGCCAATGTAAACTCAGATTTTTTGTTATAAATAGGAACTTTATCAAACAAAACATGCATGTATTGTGTAACACGTAGTCCTATGAGTGTCATCTGATGAAGATAATCAAAGGTTAGAGATTCATTTTATCTCTATTTCTGCTTTTTGTGAAAGCTGTCTTTCGCTGGAAAAATGGCTGTGCTTATTGTGGTTTGGTGGTGACCTAACATAATCGTTTGTAGTGCTTTCGCTGAAAAGCATATTTGAAATCGGACACTTTGGTGGGATTAACAACACGATTACCTTTAAAATGATATAAGACACATGTATGTTTGAGGAATTTTAATTATGAGATTTCTGTTGTTTGAATTTGGCGCCCTGCACTTTCAAAGGCTGTTGTCATATCGATCCCGGTAGCGGGATGCAACCATAAGAAGATTTATATACAAAACTAAAGGAAAAGTTAACATGTTTGCTGTCTCGCGCTGGTAACGTTTAGCCTCATTAAATCTATTTTTTTATCATTTTAGAATAGAAAGTGAAAGGACTATTAAAAGTTCCAAGTGAATCTATATGCAGATGAACTTTCCAGTTACTCCAATTCCAGTGTTGTTTATTGTAGCGTTGGCAGTAGTAAACATCCTTACGACACAAAAACAACAGATCCCTTTCAAAATGAAATATTGTCTTCCGACAAAATGTTTAATATTGAGTATTACAGACGTAAAATATACTGATGTTACATTTCTAATCACTGTAATCAGGGGTGCGTGCTTAGTCCCCTCCTGTACTCCCTGTCCGCCTGATCACCGACAATGATGAGACAGCCGATAGGGAGGAGGTCAGAGACCTGGCAGTGTGGTGCTAGGACAACAAGCTCTCCCTCAATGTGAGCAGGACAAAGGAGCTGGTTGTGGACTATAGAAAAAGGAGGGCCGAACAGGCTCCTATTAACATCGAAGGGGCAGAAGTAGAGCGGGTCGAGAGTTTCAAGTTTCTTGGTGTCCACATCACCAACGAACTATCATGGTCCAAACACACCAAAACAATTGTGAAGAGGGCACGACAACACCTTTTCCACCTCAGGAGACTGAAAAGATTTTGCATGGGTCCCCAGATCCTCAAAAAGTCCTACAGCTGCACCATCGAGAACATCTTGACCGGTTGCATCACCGACTGGTATGGCAACTACTTGGCATCTGACCGTAAGGCGCTACAGAGGGTAGTGCGTACGGCCCAGTACATCACTGGGGCCAAGCTTCCTGACATCCAGGACCTACACTACCGTTCAAAAGTTTGGGGTCACTTAGAGATGTCCTTGTTTTCCATGAAAACATTCTTGAAATGAGTTGCAAAATGAATAGGAAATATAGTCAAGATGTTGACAAGGTTATAGATAATGATTTTAATTGAAATAATAATTGTGTCCTTCAAACTTTGCTTTCGTCAAATAAACCTCCATTTGCAGCAATTACAGCCTTGCAGAACTTTGGCATTCTAGTTGTCAATGTGTTGAGATAATCTGAAGAGATTTCACCCCATGCTTCCTGAAGCACCTCCCACAAGTTAGATTGGCTTGATGGGCACTTCTTATGTACCATACGGTCAAGCTGCTCCCAAAACAGCTCAATAGGGTTGAGATCCGGTGACTGTGCTGGCCACTTCATTATAGACAGAATACCAGCTGACTGCTTTTTCCCTAACTAGTTCTTGCATAGTTTGGAGCTCTGCTTTGAGTCATTAAAAAAGAAAGTTACCTTTATATAACTAGGCAAGTCAGTTAAGAACAAGTTCTTATTTACAATGACAGCCTAGGAACAGTCGGTTAACTGCCTTGTTCAGGGACAGAACAACCGATTTCTACCTTGTCAGCTCGGGGATTTGATCTGGCAACTTTTTGGTTACTGGCCCAACGCTCTAACCACTAGTGTACCCGCCGCTCCCAACATTGTCCTGTTGTAGGAGGAAATTGGCTCCAATTAACCGCCGTCCACAGGGTATGGCATGGCGTTGTAAAATAGAGTGAGAGCCTTCCTTCTTCAAGATCCCTTTTACCCTGTACAAATCTCCCGCTTTACCAGCACCAAAGCACTCCACCTCCACCATGCTTGACACATGGCGTCAAGCACTCCTCCAGCATCTTTACATTTTTTCTGCGTCTCACGAATGTTCCTCTTTGTGATACGAACACCTCAAACTTAGATTTGTCTGTCCATAACACTTTTTTTTCCAAACTTCCTCTGTCCAGTGTCTGTGTTCTTTTTCCCATCTTAATATTTTATTTTTATTGGCCAGTCTGAGATATGGCTTTTTCTTTACAACTCTGCCTAGAAGGCCAGCATCCCGGAGTCGCCTCTTCATTGTTGACCTTGAGACTGGTGTTTTGGGGGTACTATTTAATGAAGCTGCTAGTTGAGGACTTGTGAGGCGTCTGTCTCTCAAATTAGACACTCTAATGTACTTGTCCTCTTGCTCAGTTGTGCACCGGGGCCTCACACTCCTCTTTCTATTCTGGTTAGAACCAGTTTTCGCTGCTGTAAAGGGAGTAATACACAGAGTTGTACCAGATCTTCAGTTTCTTGGCAATTTCTCGCGTGGAATAGCTTTCATTTCTCAGAACCAGAATAGACTGTCAGGTTTCAGAATTAAGTTCTTTGTTTCTGGCAATTTTGAGCCTGTAATAGAACCCAGAAATGCTGATGCTCCAGATACTCAACTGGTCTAAAGAAGCCTAGTTTTATTGCTTCTTTAATCGGGACAACATTTTTCAGCTGTGCTAACATAATTGCAAAAGGGTTTTCTAAAGATCAATTAGCCTTTTAAAATTATAAACTTGGATTAACTAACACAATGTGCCATTGGAACACAGGAGTGATGGTTGATGATAATGGAATGTCTTGGAATGGCCTAGTCAAAGCCTAGACCTCAATCCAATTGATAATCTGTGGTACGACTTAAAGATTGCTGTACACCAGCGGAACCCATTCAACTTGAAGGAGCTGGAGCAGTTTTGCCTTGAAGAATGGGCAAAAATCCCAGAGGCTAGATGTGCCAAGCTTATAGAGACATACCCCAAGAGTCTTGCAGCTGCAATAGCTACAAAAGGTGGCTCTATAAAGTATTGACTTTGGTGGGGTAAATAGTTATGCACGCTCAAGTTTTCAGTTTTTTGTCTTATTTATTGTTTGTTTCACAATAAAAAAATATTTTGCATCTTCAAAGTGGTAGGCATGTTGTGTAAATCAAATGATACAAACCCCCCAAAAATCTATTTTAATTCCAAGTTTTAAGGCAACAAAACCAGAAAGAAATCAAGAGGGTGAATACTTTCGCAAGCCACTGTAAATATCTTGCATTACTCATCTCATATGTATGGACTGTATACTGTATCCTACACTATCTATTGCATCTTAGCCGTTCTGTCACTGATCATCCATATAATTGCATATTTACATATTCTTATCCCATTCCTTCACTAGATTGTGTGTATTAGGTTTTGTTGTGGAATTGTTGATATTACCTGTTGGATACTGCTGCACTATCGGATCTAGAAGCACAAGCATTTCGCTACACTCGCAATAACATCTGCGTGTGACCAATAAAATGTGATTTTATTTGGGTAATGCTAGATACGGAAACATTATTAAAGTGGCTAGTGATCCATTTCTAAAAGTGGCCAGTGATTCCTAATCTATGTCTATAGGCAGCCGCCTCTGATGTGCTAGTGATGGCTGTTTAGCAGTCTGATTGCCTTGAGAGAGAAACAGTTTTTCAGTCTCTCGGTCCCAGCTTTGAGGGTGAATACTTTCGCAAGCCACTGTAGATATTCCAAAAAAAATCAGCCGTTTCCAGGTACAATGGTCAATTGCAACATTAACAATGTCTACACTGTATTTCTGATCAATTTTATGTTATTTTAATGGACAAAAAAATAGCTTTCTTTCAAAAGCAAGGACATTTCTAAGTGACCCCAAACTTTTGAACTGTAGTGTATATGCTAGGCGGTGTCATGTGGTTTGCAGTAAAAATGTGCTCTTGATAGAAGGCAGAGAGAGGATGGTTTTATATTTATAATTATGTTTTCAATCCAATTTAGAGGGGCTCCATCACCATAAGGAATAATGGTTGGGGGAATTATGGTAATGCAAGTGACACACACACAAACACAAATACACACACAGTGACTGCAGATGGCTCAGTCCATTATCAACGCCTCTCATCTCAAAATCATAATAACACATAAGCGGAGAGGGATGACTGGAACACACACCACAACACAACACCCCTAAGAATAATCAAAGACTTAACAACCACCACTGACATTCTGGAATGCTTCGATATACATGTCTGGTGTCATTATACTTCCAATCTACACTAAGTGTAGAAAACATTGGGAACATCTAATATTGAGTTGCACCCTCTTTTGCCCACGAGAACAGCATCAATTCGTCAGGGCATGGACTACAAGGTTTCGAAAGCGTTCCACAGGGATGCTGGCCCATGTTGACCCCAATGCTTCCCACAGTTGTGTCAAGTTGGCTGGATGTCCTTTGGGTGGTAGACTATTCTTAATACACACAGGAAAACGGTTGAATGTGAAAAACCCAGCAGCATTGCAGTTCTTGACACACTTAAACCGGTGTGCCTGGCACCTACTACCATACCCCGTTCAAAGGCACTTCAATCTTTTGTCTTGCCCATTCACCTCTGAATGGCACTCATACAAAATCCATCTCTCAATTGTCTCAATGATTAAAAATGCTTCTTTAACCTGTCTCCTCCCCTTCATCTACACTGATTGAAGTGGATTTAACACGTGACATCAATAGTGGATCATAGCTTTCACCTGGATTCACCTGATCAGTCTATATCATTGAAAGAGCACGTGTTCCCAACTGTTTTGTACACTCAGTTAATTTTCCTTAAAAGGCACAATTATTTCAACAGCTTGATGTTGCCACTTTGTTTAGTAAGCTGAAGGATGGGTTTTAAGAAATATAACACAAGATAGATTGTGCCTTTCTGTCACGTTCCTGACCTTATTTTTCCTTTGTTTAACTTTGTTTAGTTGGTCAGGACGTGAGCTGGGTGGGTAGTCTATGTTTTGTGTTTCTATGTTGGGGTTAATGTGTTGCCTGATATGGTTCTCAATTAGAGGCAGGTGTTTGACGTTTCCTCTGATTGAGAACCATATTAAGGTAGGGTGTTCTCACTGTTTGTTTGTGGGTGGTTGTCTCCTGTGTRTGTATGTTCGTACCACACGGGACTGTATCGTTTGTTTGTAGTCTATTACCTGTTCGTGCGTTCTTCGTTATATGTAAGTTCTCAAGTCCAGGTCTGTCTACATCGTTTATTTGTTTTGTATTTCTCTAGTGTTATTCGTGTTTTGTCGTTTTCATTTAATAAATGATGTCTACCTTCAACGCTGCGCTTTGGTCCAATCCCTACTCCTCCTCTTCAGACGAAAAGGAGGAGAACGACCGTTACAGAACCACCCACCAAACAAGGATCAAGCAGCGTGAGAGGAACCAGCAGCAGCGGCCAAAAAAACAGGACTCGTGGACTTGGGAGGAAATATTGGACGGAAAAGGACCCTGGGCTAAGACAGGGGAGAATCGCCGCCCTTTTGAAGAGAGGGAGGCAGCTAAAGCCCAGGAGCGGTGGTATGAGGAGGCAGCAAGGAGACGTGGCTGGAAACCCGAAAGGAAACCCCAAAAATGTATTGGGGGGGGCTAAAAGGGAGTGTGGCGAAGTCAGGTAGGAGACCTGCGCCTACTCCCTGTACTTACCGTGGAGAGCGAGAGTACGGGCAGACACCGTGTTACGCAGTAGAGCGCATGGTGTCTCCTGTACGTGTGCATAGCCCGGTGCGGTACATACCAGCTCCTCGTATCGGCCGGGCTAGATTGAGCATTGAGCCAAGTGCCATGAAGCCGGCTCTACATATCTGGCCTCCAGTACGTCTCCTCGGGCCGGCTTACATGGCACCAGCCTTACGCATGGTGTCCCCGTTTCGCCTACATAGCCCGGTGCGGGTTATTCCACCTCCCCGCACTGGTCGGGCGACGGGGAGCATACAACCAGGTAAGGTTGGGTAGGCTCAGCGCTCAAGGGAGCCAGTACGCCTGCACGGTCCGGTATTTCCGGCGCCACCTCCCCGCTCCAGCCCAGTACCACCAGTGCCTACACCACGCACCAGGTTTCCTGTGCGTCTCCAGAGCCCTGTTCCTCCTCCACGCACTAGCCCTGTGGTGCGTGTCTCCAGCCCATTACCACCAGTGCCTACGCCACGCACCAAGCCTCCTGTGCGTCTCCAGAGTCCTGTACGCACTGTTCCTTCTCCCCGTACTCGCCCTGATGTGCGTGCCCTCAGCCCGGTACCTCCAGTTCCGGCACCACGCACCAGGTATACAGTGCGCCTCAGCCGGCCAGAGCTGTCTGTCTGCCAAGCGCCGTCAGAGCTGCCCGTCTGTCCCGAACCGTCAGCTGGATGTTGTCATAGGTGTACCGGTGTCGGGCTGCAGCCATAACAAGTTAAATTAGCTAACCACAATAGCCAAAGACTCAACCGCATATTTTCACCGTGTTTCTACCGCATAGGTAGCTATCACAAAACCGACCAAATAGAGATATAATTAGTCACTAACCAAGAAACAACTTCATCAGATGACAGTCTTATAACATGTTATACAATACATTTATGTTTTGTTCGAAAAATGTGCATATTTGAGGTATAAATCATAGTTTTACATTGCAGCTACCATCACAAATAGCACCGAAGCAGCCAGAATAATTACAGAGAGCAACGTGAAATACATAAATACTCATCATAAAACATTTTTGAAAAATACATGGTGTACAGCAAATGAAAGATAAACATCTTGTGATTTTTTTAAGTGTTTTACAGCGAAAACACAATATATATTTCTATTAGCTCACTACAGTAGCCAAACACACAACGCAATTTACTCCCCACCAAAATAGCTTGCACAAAACCGACAGAATAGAGATAAAATTAATCACTAACCTTGAACAACTTCATCAGATGACAGTCTTATAACATCAGGTTATACAATACACTTATGTTTAGTTCGACAATGTGCATATTTAGAGCTACAAATCCTGATTTATACATTGTGAATACGTAGCATCGATTCACCAGAATCTCCAGAGATATTTTGGACACTCACCTAATCTGACCAAAGAACTCATCATAAACTTTACATAAAAATACTTGTTGTATGGCAAATGAAAGATACACTGGTTCTTAATGCAACCTTGGTCGCCTGGTTCACTGCGTCGCCTGCGTCGCCTGCAACTGCGTCGCCTGGTTCACCAACTACTTCTCAGATAGAGTTCAGTATGTCAAATCGGAGGGCCTGTTGTCCAGACCTCTGGCAGTCTCTATGTGGGTGCCACAAGATTCAATTCTCGGGCCGACTCTTTTCTCTCTATATATCAATGATGTCGCTCTTGCTGCTGGTGATTCTTTGATCCACCACTATGCAGACGACACCATTCTGTATACATCTGGCCCTTCTTTGGACACTGCTAAAAAACCTCCAAATAAGCTTCAACACCACAACACTCCTTCCGTGGCCTCCAACTGGTTTTAAATGCTCGTCAACCGATTACTGCCCGCACCCTCCCGCCCTACTAGCATCACTACTCAGGATGGTTCTGACTTAGAATATGTGGAAAACTATAAATTACTAGGTGTTTGGTTAGACTGTAAACTCTCCTTCCGGACTCACATTAAGCATCTCCAATCCAAAATGAATTGTAGAATCGGCTTCCTATTTCGTAACAAAGCCTCCTTCACTCATGCTGCCAAACATACCCTCGTAAAACTGACTCTCCTACCGATCCTTGACTTCGGCGATGTAATTTACAAAATAGCTCCCAACACTCTACTCAGCAAATTGGATGTAGCCTATCACAGTGCCATCCGTTTTGTCACCAAAGCCCCATATACTACCTACCACTGCGACCTGTATGGTCTTGTTGGCTGGCCCTCGCTTCATACTCGTCGCCAAACTCACTGGCTCCAGGTCATCTATAAGTATTTGCTAGGTAAAGCCCCACCTTATCTCAGCTCACTGGTCACCATAGCAACACCCACCCATAGCATACGCTCCAGCAGGTATATTTCACTGGTCATCCCCAAAGTCAACACTTCCTTTGGCTGCCTTTCCTTCCAGTTCTCTGCTGCCAATGACTGGAACGAATTGCAAAAATCACTGAAGCTGGAGTCTTATATCTCCTTCTCTAACTTTAAGCATCAGCTGTCAGAGCAGCTTACCGATCACTGCACCTGTGCACAGCCTATCTGTAAATAGCCCACCCAACTACCTCATCCCCATATTGTTATTTATTTTTCTTGCTCTTTTGCACCCCGTTATCTCTACTTGCACATCATCATCTGTACATCTATTCACTTCAGTGTTAATGCTAAATTGTAATTGTTTCGCCTCTATGGCCAATTTATTGCCTTCCTCCCTACTCTTCAGCATTTCTACACACTGTACATAGATATTTTATTTTTTTTAATTTTGTGTTATTGACTGTACGTTTGTTTATGTGTAACTCTGTGTTGTGGTTTTTGTCGCACCGCTTTGCTTTATCTTGGCCAGGTCGCAGATGTAAATGAGAACATGTTTTCAACTGGCCTACCTGGTTAAATGAAGGTGAAATAAAATAAATTAAAACAACGACTGCAGTGGAGAGGTACTCGAGGCCGTCTTCTGGTCTGATTTAGGAATTGTGCACACCACCCACCGCTCCTGAGTATTTTAGTCGCTATGTCCAATCTCAGGATAATAAAGTTGATGAGCCCAAGGCGAGAGTTGCTTTTCAGAGAGACACAAGGGATTGTAACATACTCTGCGTGTACAGCGACTGCATTTAGAAGGCATCATGGTAATGTTACTACTTAGCTTCGGCTGTTGTAAGTCCTGACGAACCATGTCCAGATAAAACGTCCGGAGTGAAAAAGTTGAGTGAGGAAAAACAAAAAATATAAACGGTAATTAAAAAGTAAAAACTGTAAAGTTGTCAGGTAGCAAAGTAAGGTTGGCAACAAAACGCGCAGTAGCACGTAAACATGTATTTCTTAGGTACGGGGACAATGGTGGCCATCTTGAAGCATGTGGGGACAACAGACTGGTATAGGGAGATATTGAAAATATCTGTAAACACACCAGCCAGCTGGTCTGCGCATGCTCTGTGGACGCGGCGAGAGATGCCATCTGTGCCGGCAGCCTTGCGAGGGTTAACATGCTTAACTGTCTTACTCACATCGGGCACAGAGAAGGAGAGACCACAGTCCTTGATAGCGGGTCGCATCGGTGGCACTGTATTATCCTCAAAGCGAGCAAAGAAGGTGTTCAGCCTGTCCGGAAGCAAGATGTTGGTGTCCGCGACGGGGCTGGTTTTCCTTTTAGAATTCGTGATTGTCTGTAGACCCTGCCAAATACGTCTCATTTCTGAGCCGTTGAACTGGGACTCAACTTTGTCCCTATACTGACGTTTAGCCTGCTTGATTGCTTTGTGGAGGGAATAACTACACTGTTTGTATTCTTCCATATTCCTAGTTTTCTTGCCCTGGTTAAATGCTGTGGTTCGCGCTTTCAGCTTTGCACGAATGCTCCCATCTCTCCACGGTTTCTGGTTGGGTGGGTTTTAATAGTCACTGTGGGTACAACATCTCTTATTCACTTCCTGTTAAACTCATTCACTATATCGGTATATGTGTCAACATTATTTTCTGAAGCTACTCTGAACATTTCCCAGTCCGTGTGATCAAAACAATCTTGAAGCGTGTATTCCGGTTGGTCAGATCAGCGCTGAATAGTCCTCGCCACGGGTACTTCCTGTTTGAGTTTCTGCTTATAGGAGGGGGGAGCAAGATGGAATCGTGGTATAATTTGCCGAATGGAGGGCCTTATATGCATTCTGGAAGGTAGTTTAACAATGGTTGAGAGTTTTAGCAGTGCGAGTTCAACAATCAATATGTTGATAGAATTTCGGGAGACTTTTCCTCAAATTTGCTTTGTTAAAATCCCCAGCTACAATAAATGCAGCCTCAGGATATATGGTTTCCAGTTTGCATAAAGTCCATGAAGTTCTTTGAGGGCCGTCGTGGTATCGGCTTTAGGGGGGATATAGACGGCTGTGGCTATTATTGACAAAAATTATCTCGGGAGATAGTACGGTCGGCATTTGATTGTGAGTTATTCTAGGTCAGGTGAACAGAAGGAATTGAGTTCCTGTATGTTATCACAGTCACACCATAAGTCATTAATCATAAAACATATTAACTCAGCAAAAAAATAAACGTATCTTTTTCAGGACCCTGTCTTTCAAAGATAATTCGTAAAAATCAAATAACTTCACAGATCTTCATTGCAAAAGGTTTAAACATTGTTTCCCATGCATGTTCAATGAACCATAAACAATTAATGAACATGCACTTGTGTCGTTAATACAATAGCAGCTTACAGATGGTAGGCAATTAAGGTCACAGTCATGAAAACTTAGGACACCAAAGAGGCCTTTCTACCGACTCTGAAAAACACCAAAAGAAAGCTGCCCAGGATCCCTGCTCATCTGCGTGAATGAGGAATGAGGAATGAGGACCGCAGATGTGGCCAGGACTATAAATTGCAATGTCCGTACTACGTACTACGCCAAGGACAGCGCTACAGAGAGACAGGACGTACAGCTGATCGTCCTCGCAGTGGCAGACCACGTGTAACAACACCTGCACAGGATAGGTACATCCGAACATCACACCTGCGGGACAGGTAGAGGACGGCAACAACAACTGCCCGAGTTACACCAGGAACGCACAATCCCTCCATCAGTGCTCAGACTGTCGGCAATAGGCTGAGAGAGTCTGGACTGAGGGGTTGTAGACCTGTTGTAAGACAGGTCCAAACCAGACAGTGTGGAGTGTACAGACCCACTCCAAAAGGCTTTCGGAGCCATCATCGACTCAGTGGGTTTTGTCCAACATGTCTCTGGACCTACTCACTGCCACAGTCATACTCTGGACCTAGTTTTGTCCCATGGAATAAATGTTGTGTATCTTAATGTTTTTCCTCATAACCCTGGACTATCGGACCACCATTTTATTACGTTTGCAATCGCAACAAATAATCTGCTCAGACCCCAACCAAGGAGCATCAAAAGTCGTGCTATAAATTCTCAGACAACCCAAAGATTCCTTGATGCCCTTCCAGACTCCCTCTGCCTACCCAAGGACGTCAGAGGACAAAAATCAGTTAACCACCTAACTGAGGAACTCAATTTAACCTTGCGCAATACCCTAGATGCAGTTGCACCCCTAAAAACAAAAAACATTTGTCATAAGAAACTAGCTCCCTGGTATACAGAAAATACCTGAGTTCTGAAGCAAACTTCCAGAAAATTGGAACGGAAATGGCGCCACACCAAACTGGAAGTCTTCCGACTAGCTATGAAAGACAGTATCGTGCAGTATCGAAGATCCCTCAATGCTGCTCGGTCATCCTATTTTTCCAACTTAATTGAGGAAAATAAGAACAATCCGAAATGTATTTTTGATACTGTCGCAAAGCTAACTAAAAAGCAGCATTCCCCAAGAGAGGATGGCTTTCACTTCAGCAGTAATAAAATTATGAACTTATTTGAGGAAAAGATCATGATCATTAGAAAGCAAATTACGGACTCCTCTTTAAATCTGCTTATTCCTCCAAAGCTCAGATGTCCTGAGTCTGCACAACTCTGCCAGGACCTAGGATCAAGGGAGCCTCTCAAGTGTTTTAGTATTATATCTCTTGACACAATGATGAAAATAATCATGGCCTCTAACCTACAAGCTGCATACTGGACCCTATTCCAACTAAACTACTGAAAGAGCTGCTTCCTGTGCTTGGCCCTCCTATGTTGAACATAATAAATGTCTCTCTAACCACCGGATTTGTACCAAACTGACTAAAAGTGGCAGTAATAAAGCCTCCCTTGAAAAAGCCAAACCTTGACCCAGAAAATATAAAAAAACTATTGGCCTATATCGAATCTTCCATTCCTCTCTAAAAAAAAAAAAAAAGCTGTTGCGCAGCAACTCACTGCCTTCCCGAAGACAAACAATGTATACGAAATGCTTCAGTCTGGTTTTAGACCCCATCATAGCACTGAGACTGCACTTGTGAAGGTGGTAAATTACCTTTTACTGGCGTCAGACCGAGGCTCTGCATTTGTCCTCGTGCTCCTAGACCTTAGTGCTGCTTTAGATACCATCGATCACCACATTCTTTTGGAGAGACTGGAAACCCAAATTGGTCTACACGGACAAGTTCTGGCCTCGGTTAGATCTTATCTGTTGGAAAGATATCAATTTGTCTCTATGAATGGTTTGTCCTCTGACAAATCAACTGTAAATTTTGGAGTTCCTCAAGCTTCCGTTTTAGGACCACTATTGTTTTCACTATATATTTTACCTCTTGGGGATGTAATTCGTAAACATAATGTTAACTTTCACTGCTATGTGGATGACACACAGCTGTACATTTCAATGAAACATGGTGAACCCCCAAAATTGCCTTCCCTAGAAGCCTTCGTTCAGACATAAGGAAGTGGATGGCTGCAAACATTCTACTTTTAAACTCGGACAAAACAGAGATGCTTGTTCTAGGTCCCACGAAACAAAGAGATCTTCTGTTGAATCTGACAATTAATCTTGATGGTTGTACAGTTGTCTCAAATAAAACTGTGAAGGACTTCGGCGTTACTCTGGACCCTGATCTCTCTGTTGACGAACATATCAAGACTGTTTCAATGACAGCTTTTTTCCATCTACGTAACATTGCAAAAATCAGAAACTTTCTGTCCAAAAATGATGCAGAAAAATGTACCCATGCTTTTGTTACTTCTAGGTTAGACTACTGCAATGCTCTACTTTCCGGCTACCCGGATAAAGCACTAAATAAACTTCAGTTAGTGCTAAACACGGCTGCTAGAATCCTGACTAGAACCAAAAAATGGTTCTAAAAAATTACTCCAGTGCTAGCTTCCCTACACTGGCTTCCTGTTAAGGCTAGGGCTGATTTCAAGGTTTTACTGCTAACCTACAAAGCATTACATGGGCTTGCTCCTACCTATCTTTCCGATTTGGTCCTGCCGTACATACCTACACGTACGCTACAGTCACAAGACGCAGGCCTCCTAATTGTCCCTAGAATTTCTAAGCAAACAGCTGGAGGCAGGGCTTTCTCCTATAGAGCTCCATTTTTATGGAATGGTATACCTACCCATGTGAGAGACGCAGACTCGGTCTTGACCTTTAAGTCTTTACTGAAGACTCATCTCTTCAGTAGGTTCTATGATTGAGTGTAGTCTGGCCCAGGAGTGTGAAGGTGAACGGAAAGGCTCTGGAGCAACGAATCGCCCTTGCTGGTTCCCCTCTCTCCACTGGGATTCTCTGCCTCTAACCCTATTACAGGGTTGAGTCACTGGCTTACTGGTGCTCTTCCACGCCGTCCCTAGGAGGGGTGCGTCACTTGAGTGGGTTGAGTCGCTGACGTGGTCTTCCTGTCTGGGTTGGCGCCCCCCCTTGGGTTGTGCCGTGGCAGAGATCTTGGTGGGCTATACTCTGCCTTGTCTCAGGATGGTAAGTTGGTGGTTGAAGTTATCCCTCTGTTGTGTGGGGGCTGTGCTTTGGCAAAGTGGTTGGGGTTATATCCTGCCTGTTTGGCCTTGTCTGGGGGTATCATCGGATGGGGCACAGTGTCTCCTGACCCCTCCTGTCTCAGCCTCCAGTATTTATGCTGCAGTAGTTTATGTGTCGGGGGGCTAGGGTCAGTCTGTTATATCTGGAGTATTTCTCCTGTCTTATCCGGTGTCCTGTGTGAATTTAAGTATGCTCTCTCTAATTCTTTTTTTCTCTCTTTCTTTCTTTCTCTCTCTCGGAGGACCTGAGCCCTAGGACCATGCCTCAGGACTACCTGGCATGATGACTCTTTGCTGTCCCAAGTCCACCTGGCCGTGCTGCTGCTACAGTTTCAAGTGTTCTGCCTGCGTCTATGGAACCCTGACCTGTTCACCGGACGTGCTACCTGTCCCAGACCTGCTGTTTTCAAAACTCTAGAGACAGCAGGAGCAGTAGAGATACTCTCAATGATTGGCTATGAAAAGCCAAATGACATTTACTCCTGAGGTGCTGACTTGTTGCACCCTCGACAACTACTGTGATTATTATCATTTGACCATGCTGGTCATTTATGAACATTTGAACTTCTTGGCCATGTTCTGTTATAATCTACACCCGGCACAGCCGGAAGAGGACTGGCCACCCCTCAGAGCCTGGTTCCTCTCTAGGTTTCTTCCTAGGTTTTGGCCTTTCTAGGGAGTTTCTCCAAGCCACCGTGCTTCTACACCTGCATTGCTTGCTGTTTGGGGTTTTAGGCTGGGTTTCTGTACAGCACTTTGAGCTGATGTAAGAAAGGCTATATAAATAAATTGTGAAATTTGATTTGAAAGCAAAGGTAATTGAACTAAATGACTATCGCCCCATAGCCCTCACCTCTGTCATGCTTTGAGAGGCTAGCCAAGGATGATATCACCTCCACCTTACCAGCCACCCAAGACCCACTTCAATTTACTGAACGCCCCAGTAGATCCACAGACGATGCAATCACCAACACACTGCACACTGCCCTGTCCTTTCTGGACAAGAGGAATACCTATGCAAGAATGCTGTTCATTGACTATATCTCAACACCATAGTATCCTCCAAGCTCATCATCAAGCTCGAGGCCCTGCTTCTGAATCCCGCCCTGTGCAACTGTGTCCTGGACATCCTGACGGGTCGCCCCCAGGTGGTGAATGTAGGAAACAACACCTCTTCGCTGATCCTCAGCACTGGTGCCTCACAAGGATGCGTGCTCAGCCCCCTCCAGCACTCCCTGTTCACCCATGACTGCGCGGCCAAGAACGCCTCCAACTCAATCATCAAGTTTGCAGACAACACAACAGTAGTAGGCTTGATTACCAACAATGCTGAGACAGCCTACATAGAGAAGGTGAGGGCTCTGAGAGTGTGGTGCCAGGAAAATAACCTTTCACTCAACGTCAACAAAACAAAGATGATGATCGTGGACTTCAGGAAACAGCAGAGGGAGCACCCCCCTTTCTATATCGATGGGAACGCAGTGGAGAAGGTGGAAGCGCCTCTTCAACCTCAGGAGGCTCAAGAAATTTGGCTTAACACCTAAAACTTTCACAAATCTTCACAGATGCACAATTGAGAGCATCTTGTTGGGCTGTATCACCGCCTGGTACGGCAACTGCACCACCCACAACCGCAAAGCTCTCCAGAGGGTGGTGCGATCTGCCCAACGCATTACCGGTGGCAAACTACCCGCCCTCCTGATCACCTGCAGCACCCAAAGCCATAGGAAGGTCGAAAAGATCTTCAAGGACATCAACCACCCACTGCCTGTTCATCCCACTATCATCCAGAAGGCGAGGTCAGTACGGGTGCATCAAAGCTGGTACCGAGAGACTGAAAAACAGCTTCTATCTCAAGGCAATCAGACTGCTAAACAGCTATCACTACCACATCAGAGTTAGCTGCCTATAGACATAGATTAGGAATCACTGGACACTTTTAGAAATGGATCTCTAGCCACTTTTTTTTTTTTTWAATAAATTTTATCCCCTTTTCTCCCCAATTTTCGTGGTATCCAATCGCTAGTAATTACTATCTTGTCTCATCGCTACAACTCCCGTACGGGCTCGGGAGAGACGAAGGTCGAAAGTCATGCGTCCTCCGAAGCACAACCCACCCAAGCCGCACTGCTTCTTAACACAGCGCGCCTCCAACCTGGAAGCCAGCCGCACCAATGTGTCGGAGGAAACACCGTGCACCCGCCCCCCTCGGTTAGCGCGCACTGCGCCCGGCCCGCCACAGGAGTCGCTGGAGCGRGATGAGACAAGGATATCCCTACCGGCCAAACCCTCCCTAYCCCGGWCGACGCTAAGCCAATTGTGCGTCGCCCCACGGACCTCCCGGTCGCGGCCGGCTGCGACAGAGCCTGGGCGCGAACCCAGACTCTGGTGGCGCAGCATAGCACTGCGATGCAGTGCTCTAGACCACTGCGCCACCCGGGAGGCCTCTAGCCACTTTAATATTGTTTCCGTATCTAGTATTACCTAAATCAAATCAAAATGTATTGGTAACAAGCACATGGTTAGCAGATGTTATTGTAAGTGTAGCGAAATCCTTGTGCTTCTAGATTCGACAGTGTAGCAGTATCCAAAAGGTAATATCAACAATTCCACAACAAAACCTAATACACACAATCTAGTGAAGGAATGGGATAAGAATTTGTAAATACACAAATATATGGATGATCAGTGACAGAGCTTAAGATTCAATAGATAGTATAGAATAGATAGTGTAGGATAAGGTATACAGTATATACATATGAGATGAGTAATGCAAGATATGACAGTGGCTTGCGAAAGTATTCACCCCCTTGACATTTTTCCTATTTTGTTGCCTTAACCTTCTTAGGGCTAGGCCCTTTTTCTCCATTTCCGCCTGAATGACGTGCCCAAAGTAAACTGCCTGTTACTCAGGCCCTGAAAGCCAGGATATGCATATAATTGGTACCACTTTTAAGTTTGTAGAAATTTTAAAATAATGTAGGAGAATATAACACAATAGATATGGTATTAGAAAATCAGATTTATTTTTGAGAGAGACTATCTTCTTAGAATGGCAAGAAAAAGGTCATATTGAAAATGAGCTCCCTGGATGCAAGTCCTATGGCTTCCACAGGGTGTCAGCAGTCTATGTTCAAGGTTCCAGGCTTATAACGTCCAAAACTAATAAGAAATATCAGTTTGAGTACAGGGACACAGACTTTTAAATATGTGTTTGCGTGAGCCGTGAATACATGACGCACCTGCTAAAATCGGTTTCCTATTTAACATACTTCTTTCCGTAAGAAATCTTATAGTTTGATTACATTTTAGGGTATCTGAGGAGTAAATAGAAACTTATTTTGACTTTTTGAAACAAAGTTGAGGGTAGATTTTCGGATTCCTTTCACTGCATGTTGAACGAGTGGTTTACTCAAAACGATAGCGCCAACTAAACAGATTTTGGGGGATATAAATAAGGATTTTATCTAACAAAACGACATGACATGTTATAGCTGGGACCCTTTGGAAGACAATTTAGAGGAATATTTTCAAAAAGTAAGTGAATATTGAATCGTAATTTGTGAATGTATGAAACAATGGCATGGCATGTTTTGAGCTGATATGACTTTGATATCTCAAAGTGCTGTACAGAAACCCAGCCTAAAACCCCAAACAGCAAGCTAGAAAGGCCAAAACCTAGGAAGAAACCTAGAGAGGAACCAGGCTATGAGGGGTGGCCGGTCCTCTTCTGTCTATGCTGGGTGGAGATTATAACAGAACATGGCCAAGATGTTCAAATGTTCATAAATGACCAGCATGGTCAAATAATAATAATCACAGTAGTTGTCGAGGGTGCAACAAGTCAGCACCTCAGGAGTAAATGTCAGTTGGCTTTTCATAGCGGATCATTAAGAGTATCTCTACTGCTCCTGCTGTCTCTAGAGTTTTGAAAACAGCAGGTCTGGGACAGGTAGCACGTCCGGTGAACAGGTTAGGGTTCCATAGCCGCTGGCAGAACAGTTGAAACTGGAGCAGCAGCACGGCCAGATGGACTGGGGACAGCAAGGAGTCATCATGCCAGGTAGTCCTGAGGCATGGTCCTAGGGCTCAGGTCCTCCGAGATAGAGAAAGAGAGAATTAGAGAGAGCATATTTAAATTCACACAGGACACCAGATAAGACAGGAGAAGTACACCAGATATAACAGACTGACCATAGCCCCCCGACACATAAACTACTGCAGCAGGTGTCTGTAATTAACTCTGGCTATCTGTGTGGCCTTATGACATATTTATCCCATATTTATCCCACAAAAGGGCCACTAAATGTCTTGTGATAGATGACATAAAATCCTTGAAAGATACTGGTAGTTTACTGGTTCGAACGTTTCCAGTAGTATACCCTCCTTTTGCAACCTAAAATAGGTCCTCTGGAAGTTTAGTTTTCTTCCATTTTCATTCAGCTGCCCACAGTCCTGTTCTGTGTGCCATGCAATGTGCCATGGAGCAGGAGGGGAGGGCCGAGCCAGCCAGGAGTAAATGGGACAGTGCGAGTCATTTACATTTACATTTAAGTCATTTAGCAGACGCTCTTATCCAGAGCGACTTACAAGTTGGTGCATTCACCTTATGATATCCAGTGGAACAACCACTTTAGCACTAAGCGGACATTCACATAACCCCATTCACACCTACCGAACAATTCAACACTAGCTACCGGCTGTTCAACACTACCCATTCAAACACTCCCATCAACACTACCCCTTTCTCCCACCTGACAAATGAACACCTACGGTGGAAAATTCTGGGTTCATAGTGGGACTAAGCCAGCGGTTCAAGGACAATAGTGGCCCTCAAAGGGTCAGTCACTAAGCTCAAGGACCTGGGGACTAAACACCGTCCCTACTGCAATTGGATCATGGACTCTGAACGGGCCGCACCCAGGTGGTAAGGGTAGGTAACAACACGTCTGCCACGGCTGATCCTCAACATGGGGCCCCCTCAGGGGTGCGTGCTCAGTTCTCTCCCGTACCTCCCTGTTCACCCATGACTGCGTGCCAAGCAGACTCAAACACCATCTATGAAAACGCAGCGATCAACCGACAACGATGAGACGCCATAGGGGGTGTCAGGAACTGTCAGTGTGGGCCAGGATAATCAACACGCTCATCCGCATGTGAATAATTAACAAAGGAGATCACATTTGTGGTCTATACACGAAAAGGAGTATCGTGAGTCACTTTTAAGGTGCCTTCCCCATTGTCTCATCAATATAACACGAGGGCTGAATTAAGCAGGTTGAGAGCTTGCAAGTTCCTTGTCTCCACATCGCAGTCAAGACATCACTAATCGATGAGTTCACACAACTTATACCAACCAAGGCAACCGTCGCGGTGGAGAGAGAGGTGCACACAGTAAGCATAAGACGAGTGCTATCTATATATGAGTGGCTCGCGGTAACCTGTTGACAATGCAGACATGATAGGAAGAATTCTAATGGCAGAGCAGGAGAGTAGAGACCAGAATGGGTCACGGCGGAGTAGAACAGAGAGAGATTTGCATCAGCATCGACTTGGTTAGGAGAGCGAAAATGCACGGATCCCCAGGTGCCATCCGGACACATCCCGCTCGACACACGAGGCATAAGGTCTCCCTCAGATGATTGACGAGATTACTACTCGGCGCGTCCGGGCAGACGAGGAGAGAGCAGTCAGGAAGGTAAGTCCAGTTGTTATTAGTGCGCTCACATGGCTCGATGTTTCTGTGGCAACTTGAGGACCGGAAGAAAGTCGAGGGACTGGAGGTACATACGGCTGAGATGAACTCATGCCTTGTGGCTCGCAGATCAGGAGTGACCCAGATACTCCAAGGAGACCCCTTGCGGAGACTCGAACCAGTGGGTCGTGCTGCGCTGCGAGCCAGCTACACTTTAGAGTTGGCAGCGCCACGCCGTGTAAGCGTTTGTATGGTCTGCTGCAGAGAGCGGAAAGGGAAAGAGGGATAGACAGACACATGTTACAGCACAGAAGAGGCTTTATGCTAAAGCAAAAAGGAGATTTGGAATGACAAGGGAACTACACGTCTCGAATGTTCAGAAAGTTAAGCTACTTGCAACAAATCTTATATTGACTAAAATGATACAGTGCTGCTAGCTGGTGAAGTAGGCTAGCTAGCAGTGGCTGCCGTTTTTGACGTAGTTTGAACAAGTGTAGCTAGGCTAGGTAGCCTCGATAAACTGGCTAGGTAACTCTTGGACAAATACTCTAAACTAACACACATTATCTTGGATAC
>NC_036839.1:3613705-3680185 GCF_002910315.2 Salvelinus sp. IW2-2015
GAATAGTGATCTAACTCTTTTAGGGGGGGGGGGTTAGAAGGATTTACTTTATCCTATCCTAGGTATTCCTTAAGAGGTGGGGTTTTTCAGGTGTTTCCGGAAGGTGGTGATTGACTCCGCTGACCTGGCGTCGTGGGGGAGTTTGTTTCCACCATTGGGGGTGCAGAGCAGCGAGCAGTTTTGACTGGGCTGAGCGGGAGCTTGACTTCCTCAGAGGTAGGGAGGCGAGCAGGCCAGAGGTGGATGAACGCAGTGCCCTTGTTTTGGGTGTAGGGCCTGATCAGAGCCTGAAGTAGGAGGGTGCCGTTCCCCTCACAGCTCCGTAGGCAAGCACCATGGTCTTGTAGCGGATGCGAGCTTTAACTGGAAGCCAGTGGAGAGAGCGGAGGAGCGGGGGTGACGTGAGAGAACTTGGGAAGGTTGAACACCAGACGGCTGCGGGCGTTCTGGATGAGTTGTAGGGGTTTAATGGACAGGCAGGGAGCCCAGCCAAACAGCGAGTTGCAGTAATCCAGACGGGGATGACAAGTGCCTGGATTAGGACCTGCGCCGCTTCCTGTGTGAGGCAGGGTCGTACTCTGCGAATGTTGTAGAGCATGAAACCTACAGGAACGGGTCAACGCCTTGAAGTTTAGTTGAGAACGACAGGGTGTTGTCCAGGATCACGCCAAGGTTCTTAGCACTCTGGGAGGAGCACAATGGAGTTGTTAACCGTGTGCGAGATCATGGAACGGCAGTCCTTCCCCGGGAGGAAGAGCGCTCCGTCTTGCCGAGGTTCAGCTTGGGTGGTGATCCGTCATCCACACTGATATGTCTGCAGACATGCAGAGATTGCGATTCGCCACCTGGTATCAGAAGGGGAAAGGAGAAGATTAATTGTGTGTCGTCTTCATACCAATGATAGGAAGACCATGTGAGGATATGACAGAGCCAAGTGACTTGGTGTAGTAGGCGACATAGGAAGAAGGGCCTAGAACAGAAGCCCTGGGGGACACCAGTGGTGAGAGCCACGTTGGTGCGGGAGACAGATTCTCGCCACGCCACCTGGTTAGTAGCGACTGTCAGGTAGGCGCAATCAAGGGTGGGCGCGCCGAGATGCCCAACTCGGAGAGGGCTGGAGAGGAGGATCTGAATGGTTCACAGATAATAAAAGGCACACCGATAGGTCTAGAAGATTGAGAGCAGAGGAGAGAGGAGTAGCTTTAAGCAGTGCGGAGCGCCTCCGTGACACAGAGAAGAGCAGTTTCAGGTTTGAATGACTAGTCTTGAAACCTGACTTATTTGATCAAGAAGGTGCATTTCTGAGAGGAGATAGCAGGAGAGCTGGCCAAGGACGGCACGTTCAAGAGTTTTGGAGAGAAAAGAGAAACAGCGGGAGGCAGGGCTTTCTCCTATAGATCTCCATTTTTTATGGAACAGTACTGCCTACCCATGTGAGAGACGCAGACTCGGTTCTAACCTTTAAGTCTTTACTGAAGACTTATCTCTTCAGTAGCGTCATATGATTGAGTGGTAGCCTGGCCCAGGAGTGTGAAGGTGAACGGAAAGGCTCTGGAGCAACGAACCGCCCTTGCTGTTCTTCTGCCAGCGCGGTTCCCCTCTCTCCACTGGGATTCTCTGCCTCTAACCCTGTTAAGGGGCTGAGTGCACTGGGCTTGCTGGTTGCTCTTTCATGCCGTCCCTAGAGGGGTGCGTTTCACTGAGTGGGTTGAGTTACTGACGTGAATCTCCCTGTCTGGCGTTGGCGTCCCCCCCCTTGGGTTTGTGCTGTGGTTGGAGGACCTTTGTGGGCTATACCTGCCTTGTCTCAGGATTGTAAGTTGGTTGGTTGAGAGGATTACCCTTCTAGTGGTGCGGGGGCTGTGCTTTGGCAAGTGCGGTGGGTTATATTCATCTCTCTTGGATACAAAGACAGCAAAGACAACTATGTAGCTAGCTAACACTACACTAATCAAGTCGTTCCGTTGTAATGTAATAGTTTCTACAGTGCTGCTATTCGGTAGACGGTAGACGTTGGCTAGCTGGCTAGCTGCTGGCTAGCTAGCAGTGTTGCCTACGTTAGAAGGACGAAAATAGCTGGCTAGCTAACCTCGGTAATTACGATAATTACTCTAAACTACACAATTATCTTTGATACAAAGACGGCTATGTAGCTAGCTAAGATCAGACAAATCAAACCGTTGTACTGTAATGAAATGTAATACGTCATAGGATGCGGAATGGGAGGAGAGTAGTGTCATAGGGCTGTAGGTAAACTAGTGGTTAGTGCATTGAGCCAGTAACCAAAAGGTCACTATTTCGAATACCTGAGCCAACAAAGTAAAAAATCTGTTGATATGCCCTTGATCAAGGCATTTAACTATCATTTGCTCCAGGGGTACTATACTACTATGGCTGACCCTGTAGAACAACACATTTCACTGCACCTATCTAGTGTATGTGGGGGAGAGGCGGAATCAGGAGACAGGAGAGAGAATGATTTAGCAGAAGGGAGAGACGATAGCATAGAAGAGGAGAAAGTAGTGGGAGAGAGTGAAGATTGCAACAGCGCATGACCATCTGGGTAGGGGCTGAGTGGGTAGGGATGGAGGAGGGAGACCGAAAAGGAAACAAAGTAGTGATCAGAGACCTGTAGGGGGGTTGCAGTGGGATAGGTAGGTGAGATAAGTGCCTACCTTGTGAGTGGGAGGGGACTGTGAAAGGTCAAAAGAGGAAAGGAGTACAAAGAATGAGGTGGAAATAAATGAATCGAAGGTAGACGTCTGGAGGTTGAAGTTACCCAGAACGATGAGTGGTGAGCCATCGTCAGGAATTTAGCTTATCAAGGTGTCAAGCTCATTGAGGAACTCTCTAAGGGCACCTTGTGAGCGATACATGACAACAATAATAAGCTTGATTTGACAAGTGACAGTGACAGCATGGAATTCAAATGAGGAAAAGAGAAAATCTCCACTTAGAAAAACGTGTAGCCCTGTGCCACCACCGCAACAATCAGATGCTCTCGGACTATGAGAGAACACATAATCAGATTAAGACAGAGCATCTGGAGTACTAGTGTTCTCTGGGGTTATCAATATCTCTTTCAGGGCCAAAAAGTTGGGGCTGATGGACAGCTTAGGCTGATATGAACTCAGCATTCTTGACCGCAGATTGGCACTTCCAAACTCTGCCGAAGACCAGGAATTCCACATGGGTAGTACACGCAGGCTACACACAGAGAACAATAAATTAGAACATAGTAAACAAAAGGGTTAAATCACCTTCACTGTGCCCAACATCGCTACCCTTTCATACAAGGGAGAGAAGGGAGGAGAAGACTTCTATCCTTTCATATAGAGAGGGATAGAATAAAAAGGCGTCACAACTCACCCTCAGTCAAACTTTTCCCCCCACCACTCTACTAGGCAAATGTCCATGTGCAGAATCACCCCCCCCCCTCCCGTGATGCACTTCTGCTCAAAAACAGCTGTAAAAGAGAACGAGGCATTTATTAAAAGTGATCCATTACATTGGCAGCCAAGTCACCCGTGATATAAGTCAATAAGTCAGTAGGACATCAGGAGTCTTAGGACATCAGGAGATGATGTGGAAACTGTCCACTATTGCTAGATCGTTTTGGATGGGGATGGCAGATGGGCGTAAGCATCTGATTCCAAAGGTTGCAAGTTTGAATCCAGCAATAGAAAATAGTTTTTTATTTTTGTTTTTAAGCCTGGCCCAAAACTTAACCCTTACCATAACCATTCAAAGTAAACTTAACTCTAACCTTAAAAATGTGGAGTTAATGCCTAAACTTAACCTTAAACACTTCAACGTTTGACATTTGCAACAACTTCAAAATGTGACTTTTGAGAAACATGGATGAACGTCTAGTTCTGACATGAGACTGTGAGAGCTAGTTGTACATTGGACACCTGGATCTGACTCTACAGGTGCACAGTGAATACTGAACCCTGTGTGTGCGTGTGCTCGCATGCATGTACAGTATATGTGTTGGTGTTACGGTCTGAGAGAGAGAGAGAGAGAGAGACAAAGAGAGAGAGAGAGAGAGAGAGAGAGAGAGAGAGAGAGAGAGAGAGAGAGAGAGAGAGAGAGAGAGAATAATTAAATCCATGCATTCCGGTGGTCTGTTTCACCTGACAAATTATGAAAAGCTTTATTAGTGGAGCGCTGAGCTGCTTTCTTCTCCTGTACTCTGCTGAGGCAGACATATGCTGTTAAAATAACAGTTTGAAAACCAAACGAGTGGGGAGGTATTGTTATTCTAATGTCTTTCAGCAACGAATGACAAACAGAGAGAGACAGAGAGTGAAAGAGAGCGAGATGCAGTAGGATTTAAGTAAAAGAAAGAGACGCTGCTTGAATTCCAATGACAGAGGGAGAGATAATGAGCGGATTTAATCTAACGCGAAAGAGAGATAGATTGAACAAAGGTACTCGGCTGCTTTGAGCGGCTACGTTAGAGGTCAACTTACCTCACGCACACATGCACGTATGCACGCAAGCAAACATACACATGCACGTGCATACATGCACACATACACACACACACATACACACACACACACACACACTTTCATGACCACCTATGTGTGCTGATCTGTGGACAAGCACAGCTATGGCCTTCTGAGGGAATTATCTGAAGAGGCGAAGGGCAGAGAGTGTAACAACTCATGTAAATTAATCAACAGTGTATTATTATGAATTATTATTACATCCATATAAGTTTCTCATTTAAAGCAATATGCAGAGTGATAACAATAATAAGGAGCATCCTGTGTGCTGGCAGCCCTGTAGGTTTGAGTGACAGACTGATATAGCACAGCGATACACTTATTCACTGCGATGGAGAGATTGTCATGCGGCATAACACCAAAGAAAGAGACGCTTCCCTACATTTCCTGTTTTGCAGACACGGTGCTCTGATGCAAGTTGGGTGACAAACAACCACACAGGAAAGTGTAAAGGAGGGAGAAGGAGGAAGGAGAACAGGACGATCAGCTCACCCAGCTCAAGTCTACCCTGCCCATGCTTGTACCTCCTCCTCTCTCTTGTTCCTGCTAGCACCCCTTTGACCTGCACAAACTGCACCACAATTGTGTTTATTAGGGCACACTATGGGAAAACATTTTCAAAGAAAAACTTACATTTGTGAATATAACTACTGTTTTCTGAAGGTGGGGATGAGGTATAACATACTATGGGGAGTCAATGACCAATCACATTCACCTGAGGAAAACTGAAATCACACCCAACGGTCCAATGGATGCTGAGCCTGCCCCGAGAAGCCCCGCCTTCCTGGCTAAAATACCGGGGCTCGCATCCATTTCCTTAAATCAGTACCGCTCTTCAGCAAGCCCAAATCCCATGACGGCACGGGGCCAATATAAATTATGTTATACCTTGTTCCCTCCTTCAGGGAACAGTAGTTATAACCATAACTGTAAGTTCCCTTTCAGTGGCTCACTCGGTATAACATACTATGGAGAGATACAATCACGCCCCAAGTCGGCTCAGTGGGCAGTCCCATGCACACACAGGTTCCACCGGCCCCTAAAGGGGTTCCACCTTTTTTCCTAATACTTACCAGAGAAGCCTGAACTGTCAGAGCCCCATATAGGGAACCAAAACCTGCTGAAACTTTGCTATGCGCACTGACACGCTGCCAATGCAGCTCAAGTCCAACCCCACGGTTCCAAGAACAATATTTACCTTGCAAGCCTGAAATGTCAGTACGCGTACAAGGAACCGCAAGTCCAAAACAACAGAACACCTGTCATGACTTGGTAAAGCAAACACACGCGCTGCATAGCATCGACCGGAGTCAATGAACCATGGCAGCTCGAGGCTCAAACACACAGAAACCTGGAAACTGTGTACTCGTGCGCTGCCACGGCAGCCCAAGGCTGAACCCCACAGGAAACTGTGGTAACCCGGATAAATGAGCAACCTGCACACTGCCTTACACCCACTTCCGGACCCAGCCAAAAGAACACTATGAGCCAAGCAATAAAGCAATACAATCTCATAAAGGTATGTCCGGAACCCCAACTCGCTGCAGCACAGATATCACCAATTGTCATGCCCCTGAACTATACCCAAGCAGCCGCCACACCCAGAGTGGAGTGATCACGCCCATCGCTAGCCAACCCTTGTCCTTTGCTGTCATACTCCACAATCCAACGATCCAGGTTGGCGCCATAAGCTTAGACACTGGTCTGAGCCGA
Source organism: Salvelinus sp. IW2-2015 (assembly GCF_002910315.2). Lineage (NCBI taxonomy): Eukaryota > Metazoa > Chordata > Actinopteri > Salmoniformes > Salmonidae > Salvelinus > Salvelinus sp. IW2-2015. Next base: position 3,619,933 of record NC_036839.1, read on the forward strand.
CGCACGCCTTTCAGGAACCGCACCACCAGAGGATGAGACCCTGGTGAGACCCTAGAGCTGACAATCCCTACATGAAATGCCAAGATGGCTGCCATTATAAACCTTCAATGTGGAAAAAGAAAGACATTTCTCAAAAACCTGCTGCAAGAACATCAAAATGTCCACCAAAGAGTTGTGAAAAAAATAACTGCTTTAACTTGACACCAACCCTCAAATGCCACCACTTATACAGTACCAGTCAAAAGGTTGGACACACCTACTCATTCCAGGGTTTTTCTTATTTTAACTATTTTCTACACTGTATAACAATAGTGAAGACATCAAAACTATGAAACGACCCAAATGCGACTCATTTCAGGAAACTAGTCATATGTCACGCATCACTACTTCAGAGTGGAGCCATTTGAACGTAAACTTAAAAAAAAATCTAAATGCGTTTTTTGCCAGAAATGCCTTCTGGAACATGTGAACTTCCATGTCCCTTAATAACAAACGTGTATGCCATCTGTAAATACCAATACCATTGGTAAATTACGAGCCTAGTTAGTTTAACCACAGAAAAAGTCAGTATACTTCCCGCAAGCCATGCTGAGATAATGAGTGGGCTGGACATGCCAAGAGATGAGTTCGGATTGGTCTGCCATGTAGCCCACTTCTGTCAATTTGAGGTGGTCAGTATGTCTAGGTAATCCTGCTTTTAAAAAATATATATTGCGTAGTAGAACTGCATAAGTGTTGCTCTCCACTTTCTGGAGGACTGAGTTTGAAATCAGTGGAATTAGAGTCTGATAGCTAAGGAGATGGCGAAAACACCTGTCTACGGATTAAATCTTCAAACTAAGTAAGGGCAATAATGGCATCCATGACATGGAGAAGCGTCCATTTCATGTATATGGGTAAGATAGTCTTGCTAGCTACATTTTCAGAATTTACAAGTTTCTAATTTTGACAGAAAGTCTTGCTCGCGAGCTAACGTTAGGTGTATGATCTGTGTAGTGATATTATTCGTACCTCAGAGCCATTTGCTTTGCTAGTTAGAGCCTAATGTTAAATAGCTAACATTGAACCTGGTTGGTTAGGTTGGTTAGCAACCTGCAGATTCATGCAGGGTAGTATCATCATGAGTTGGGATTATGGTTCATTGTTAACCTAGCTAGCTAGCAACATGACTTAACAAAAGACTCCATTGTGCAAGTAACCATTTCAATAGAAGGTCACTGCGACAACTGTTGATAGACGTAGCTGGTATCTACTCCGATTTCAGAGCACTCTCGTCTGAGTGTGGGCAGAGCACAGAATAACTGACACATTTTCAAACGCTCAACACTCGTTGAATATGGCCAGTGTCAGTAAACGTTGGCAAAAAATAGTAAATTGTTGCCAGCAGCACAGTTGCAGTCACCAACGCTCTGGGTGACATAAAAACATCTCTGCTAAGACGAGTAAAATGGTCAGAGTGAGCCGTTCTGTCATCTGTGTCTGTAAGTAGCTAGCAAGCTAGCCAACGTTAGTCAGTTAGCTTGGGTGCTTGACTGCTGTTGTTATGGGGGGGGGGCTAAAGCTTAAGAGGGTGTGAACGATTCTGAATGGCTGTAGACAAAGATGAGCTCACCAGAAGGTATCAAAACATTCAAAGGCCATTTTCTCAAAAGTGAGGATACAAGTTTATTAATAAATTTCAAAGCAGAATTACTTTTCCATTGTTCCTCAACTGTAGTGTATGCTATACCATTTTCAAGCTCTTAGTCTCTACTTTTAGCCAATGTAAAAAACACAATTTCAAATTTTGCTACATAAGACTGAATCGAGCCGGTCGGTCACATGTGGAATCATGTAGTGTTAAACAAATAAAAATATATTTTATATTTGACATACTTCAAAGTATCCACCCTTTGCCTTGATGATAGATTTGAACAGTCTGGCATTCTCTCAACCAGCTTCATGAGGTAGTCAACAGTAATGCATTAAAATGAACAGGTGTGCCTTGTTAAAAGTTAATTGTTGGAATTTCTTTCCTTCTGAATGCATTTGAGCCAATCATTTCTGTGATTGTTGTGATTGAAATTGGGTTGTGACAAGGTAGGAGTGGCATTACGAAGATATCCCTATTTGGTAAAAGACCAAGTCCATATTATGGCAAGAACAGCTCAAATAAGCAATGAGAAATGACAGTCCATCTTTACTTAAGACATGAAGGTCAGTCAATCAGGAAAATTACAAGAACTTTGAACGTTTCTTCAAGTACAGTCGCGAAACCATCAAGCGCTATGATGAAACTGGCTCTCATGAGGAAACCCACAGGAAAGGGAGACCCAGAGTTACCTCTGCTGCAGATGATAAGTTCATTAGAGTTACCAGCCTCAGAAATTGCATCCCAAAAAAATGCTTCACAGAGTTCAAGTAGAAGACACATCTCAACATCAACTGTTCAATGGAGACTGTGGGAATCAGGCCTTCATGGTTGAACTGCTGCAAAGAAACCACTACAAAAGGACACCAATAATAAGAAGAGACTTGCTTGGGCAAGAAACACGAGCAATGGACATTACACCGGTGGAAATCTGTCCTTTGGGCATTTGAGTCCAAATGTGATAGTTTTGTTTCCAACCGCCGTGTCTTTGTGAGATGCAGAGTAGGTGAACAGATGATCTCCACATGTGTGATTCCCACCGTGAAGCATCGAGGAGGAGGCGTGATGGTGTCTGGGTGCTTTGCTGGTGACACTGTCTGTGATTTATTTTGAATTCAAGACACACTTAACCAACATGTCTACCACATCATTCTGCAGCGTTAAGCCATCCAATCTGGTTTGCTCTTAGTGGGACTGTCATTTATTTTTCAACAGGACAATGACCAAAAAACACACCTCCAGGCTGTGTAAGGGCTATTTGACCAAGAAGGAGTGCTGCCTAAGATGACCTGGTCTCCATAACCACCCAACCTCAAACCAATTGAGATGTTGTGGGATGAGTTGAACCGTGGATTGAAGGAAAAGCAGTGCTCAGCTTTTGTGGGAACGTTTTGAAATGCATTTCTTATGAATCTGGTTGAGAGAATGCCAAGAGTGTGCAAAGCTGTCATCAAGGCAAAGGGTGACTACATTGAAGAATATATTTTGATTTGTTTAACACTTTTTTGTTACTACATGATTCCATATGTGTTATTTCATAGTTTTGTTGTCTTCACTATTCTACAATGTAGAAAATAGTAAAAATAAAGAAAAAACATTTAATGAGTAGGTGTGTCCAAACTTTTGACTGGTACTCAAATTCAAGCTTTTAGGGGCCAAACACGCGGTTGAGGGTGCCAAACTCTTGCGCCTGGGACAATAGATCCCGATGACACGGAACCCTCCACGGGTCCCCGTCCAACAGGCGGATGATCTCCGGGAACCAGGGTTTTCTGGGTCAACAAGTAGCCATCAGAATCAACAAGAGATGCTTCTGACGGACCCTCTCCAAGGTTGCCTGAATCAGGTCCACTGTTGGAAACGCATAGAGCAGGGTCCGATGCCACTGATATGCAAAAGCATCAGCTCCCAACACAGCACCCAGATCCCATATTGAGAAGAACAGACGACAATGCCCCTTTTATCGAGATGCACAGAGAGCTACGTCGACCCGGTCCCATATCTGGGCAACTACTGAGGGATGTAGTCTCCACTCCGTAGAGATAGGAGACCCCCCCTCCCCCCCCTCAAAAGTAGAGCTGCACTGACATTGAGAGATGCGGGGAGAAACGTTGCCCTGAGCAATAGGAAATAAACACCAATCCATATGAGCAGATAAAAGGAAAGGTTTAGGAGAGAGAGATACCGCATCCCCCCTGCATGTTGATGTACTCCACCGCCGTCCTATTGTTGGACCTTACCAATACATGCTGGCCCTCCAACATCAGAAGAAAAAGCCTCAGCATCCGCAAAACAGTCAGTAGCTCTAGCTAATTGATATGCAGCACCCTTTGCGCTGTTGACCAAATCCCTCTTTCCGAGTAGCCCACACACAATGCTCCCCATCCCAGTCAGGATGTTTCTGTCATGATCACCCTGCGGGACACTGCCCGGCCCATAAGAACCCCCTGCAACAGCAGTCATGGTTCTCTCCAAGAAGTCAACGCCCTTGGGCACGACGGGGAAACCTTGAGCAACCAATAGCAGTGGCGAGATGCATCCCGACACGTAGCAATCCTCCAGCGCTGAAATAGATGCATCAACAGAAGTCCCAGAGGCACCACAGCTATCATAGAGGAACCATTCCAGACAGAGCCGGAATGTGACCCTCCTCTGTTAGGACAAAAACGCCTGAGTCAAACAAGTTTTCCTCTGATTCCCTATGAACCCCAGAGACTGAATATGGGAAACCAGTGGGGCAGTGCGGAGTGAAATCTGTTCCCTCGACTCCATTATGACCAGCCAATCATCCAGATAGGTCAATACTCTGATCACCTGGCACCGCGCCGGTGCCAAAGACATCTCCACCACCATAGAAAAGTGAGGGCGATAGAGATCAGAAACTGCTAGGCCACACCATCGAAATGAAACCACCAAAACTTTCTGTGGGGAAGGATGTATAGCCACATGAAAACACTCATCCATCAGATCTATGGACGTTAACCAATCGTTGGGACACACCCCGACTGCAATAGCTGGCGAGGTGTGAGCATTTGAACTTGCAAACCTTGAGGTGCTTGTTTAAAACAGTCCAGGATGGGATGCACCATTCCATTGCTCTTAGGAACTAAGAAGTACCAGCTGTACCAACCGCTCTGCAGTTCTGATATAGGGACCACGTGAAAAGCGTGCTTTTGAAGGAGAGAAGAATCCTCCTCTCTCAAGACAGGCGGTAGGACCTCAAGGACCATTGAAGAAATGACGCCACGAAAAGGAGGACGCACAGCAAACTGCAGACTGTACCCCCTCATCACCGTCCTCATCACGCATGGTGAAACTGCACATGCCCAACACTGGACGGAGCATGCTGCCAGTCTCTTATACATTATTTCCTGAAGGGATAAATTATCCCACCCTGAGGTAGTTTGTTTTCTTTTTTTCATATCCACACCCTTGACAACTGTGTGTCTGAATATGGGGAAGGAACTGTGTTTATTATGCCTACACCTGGACAACACCGCATTCTCAATACCCCTGAACAATATGTTTTCGTGGTACCGCCATTCTGATACACGGCCCACACCGGGTTCGGGGACTTCGGCAACCAGAAACTTGCCCCCAACTTGGGAGAACTATAGCTACAGTAAATGCTTGGGTAGGAGGGCCCAGAGAACACGCCCCCTCTCCCGGCATCCCGCTAGGGTGCGAAGTCTGCTCCCTCCCCTGCACCGCGGAAGAATCTGTTTTCACCCACTCTCCTTCGACCCTGCACAGTGTCTGTGCCAAAACATCCGCTGCTGCCCAGAAGCACCAAGATGGTCAAAAACCATCCTTGAAGTTGTCCCCTAGCAACCGGCCTCTGGTCTGGACTCTTTCTTTCACGCCTTGGAAACTGCTGAGCCGCCCACCGAAAAGGATTTTCATGGGAAAAGGACCTGTAGAGCTGCGCAGTTTTTGTTTTTCCTCGAAATGGGCCTGTAAGGACTCCATAGCCGAGCCAAAGAACCTTGTTGGTGAACCTGGCTCATCAAAATGCATCTGCCTGTCCCTCTAAGGAATCAAATCCTAAACCTGGTCAACTTTGTCTAACTGATATGCTGTTTATTCGGGAAGCACCGTGCTAGGATTAGCCCCCTTGTAAACCTCTGGAGCTAAGTAACTCAACAGTTTTCCATCCATCAGCAGAATGCAAAGGAATCCCTCCTCCTCCATACCCTCTATATTCGTGAACTCACCCTAACCTGGTAGTACCAGCTTGGCTGAATGAGGGGAATCCCAGGTCGCCTTTAGCTCATCTGCGAAAATATTTAAACTGAAATATTTAATGGGTAAGCAACGCTTGACCGCTGCAGGGACATGTACCTTCCCTCAAACCTCGAGGAACGCCGCTACGGGGGAGAATATGGCCACTCCACCCCCAGGTGATATGCAACCTTACGACACAGCTCCATTAAAGGCACATTCACCACTAATGGTTTACTTTCCCCAGCCAATCCAAAGTCATTCAATTTACACTTTGAAAACTCTCCAGAGCCATCCAGGGATAGTATATCATCCCCGGAATCCGGACACTGCCAAAGAAGCCGGAATGAGCCTCCCTCGGCTGGGATGACACCCCTATCAACTCCAACCACCACTTCTGCTCTCTCCCGGCATCGGACTACCCAATTTCTGAGATTGCTTCATCGGAAGACCCTTCATCCAGCAGGCCCAATCTTTCTCACAAAGTCACATGAACTGGTCTGAGCCAAAGCCTCCTGAGCGTGTTTCCACCCCATGCAAAAAGGACAGCACTCGTGAGTATCATTCATTTTCATTGTGAAACCACAAGCCCTGGTGCACGGTCAGAGGTTCAAACTCAGCTGGTTAGCCTTTTTGAAACTTACTCTTACCACTGGCCCTTTTACTCAAGCAAGGAAGCACTAGCTACACAAGCAGAGCAGAAAGTTGTTACATTTTAGCAAACACAAAAAAACGATACCAAGACCGAAAACATTTAGGGGGATGAGTACGCTATCCCCACTATCAGCCATCTAAGTCGGAGTCGAATCTTGTAGTCTTTGTGCGCTTGAAAAGTTTGCAAGTTGCGGGACACATTCTTCCTTCAGGCGAGCTGAAAAGCAATGAATTGAGGAAATGGATGCGAGCCTCGGTTTTATAACCAGGAAGGCGGGGCTTCTGAGGGCGGGCTGGGTATCCATTGGCTCGGTGGGAGAGATTTCAGTTTTTCTCAGGTGAATATGATTGGTTGTTGACTCCCCATAGTATGTTATACAGAGTGACCGACTGAAAGGGAACAAAAACAGGCATTTCTTATTGGACAAGTTCAAGTAGTAATTCCTTGTTTCATTCTGGTTTGGGCTGTTTTCTTCTGACTTGGGCCTACTGATCACAAACCAGCGATTCCTCCCATTGTATATGTACATGTACATTTCTTGACTTTATCTAGCTCTCTATCTCTACTCTACCGTCTCTCCTTTTCTCTCTCTCTCTCCCTCTCTCTCTCTTTCTCCCAACCTCCCCTGCAAGTGTCTATATCTCCTATAACTATTTCCCTTTACTCTCTTTCCTTCCTCTCTCCTTTCCTCCTTCCCCTCCCTCCCTCCCTCCTTTTTTCCTCCCTCCTTCACTCTCTCCCTATTTCCTCCAGTTCCACCCCCTACCCCCCTCTCTGAGTGATTATGGTTGACGTGTCTTGGCCTATCCCCTGGGATCCTGTGCTGGTGTCATGACTGGCTTTAGATAGGATGATCTAATGGGGTCACGCTCCCAGTCAAGAGTCTATTCATAAGAATCAATAAATACGCCAGGAAAGAGGATGATAGCCAACAGACGGAGGGACGTTCGGACAGACAGATAGGCAGACCGACAGGTGAATGGACGGATGGACGGACAGCGGACAAACAGTTGGACACAGACAGATAGGCAGTTGGTCAGACAGACAGAGAGCCAAACACAGACAGCCAAACAGACAGACATTCCCTGTGTATGTGTCCTAAAATCAGACGTCAGAACACTGGATTGTCCTCTTTAGAGTGTAATTTTGACATCTCTGACTGTGTGTGTGTCCCCCAACATAGTGGAGTGTCCACAAACTGTGAATGTTAGAGAGTTAGTGGTGCACATGTACAGTAAAATAGTTTAGTCTTCTTTGTTACATAATGGGTCAGCAGAGTGTGTGTATGTGTAAGTATGTGTATGCATGCGTGTGTGTGTACTAATTCTGGGTTTCAGAGGGACAGTGAAATAAGTCAGGCCCAGCTGATGTGTGTTTACACCACCCAACCCCAAAGGAGGCTGGGTAATTGAGCATGAGCTGACCAGCCATTTAAAATGTGTTTTACTGCGTGATAAAAAAACGCTACATCACCGCGCTGCTATGCGCCGGCTAGTGTTACTCACACACACATGCACACACGCATACACACACACATACAATACTTGATGGGACGTGTTCTGACCTACAGTGAATTGGTGCTGATGGGTGCTGCTAAGTACGTCTCCTATCACAGAAATAAATAATTGACCAAACACACACACATGCAGTGTAAAGCTGAAGCGCTGTCGTACAGTGGGAGCCCAGTTAGCCAGAGGATATTCTGATGTGAAGCATATGATGTTTCTTAAGTAGGCATGAAAGCAATCTGTTTCAATATCAGACACTTTGCAGAAAGGAATGCCAGGATCACAGGAGGTGAGGGCTGCACCCCACCCCTCCAATCCATGTACACTAGGGATGTGCCAACAAGGCCATACTCGTATTCGTAATCATATCAGTAAATTGACAGTTGATAGTCAGATCGCATCGAATGATACTCGTGATGGGAGAAAAAATAAGTATTTTAATATGCCTAAATAGATGTTGGTAAAAAAACTCCCTGCATGTTACTCTGGAGTGTATTCACTCACACACACAGGCGCACACACACACACGAATGCACGCACATCCCACACTCCATATAATGCACGCACGATATGTACACACACACACACACACACACACACACACACACACAACAACACACACACACACACACACACACACACACACACACACACACAACACACACACACACACACACACACACACACACAGTATATGGATGCATGTACGCACCACACACACAACACAATGTCATAAATAACTTTATAATTTTGATTAAAATATAACAACAGGGATGATTATGAAAACAATAGGTTTTGGAGAGGAAAGACAATGGGCTTGGATAAAGATCCCTTTGGAAGGAGCCATAGGTTTGTTTATCCAGAAATGTGTCTACTATGTAAATGTGTGTACTGCACAGGGAAGTGTATGTCTCTGTGTGTGTGTCTATGTGTGTATTTGTTTCTGTGTGTGTGAACGTGCTTGTGTATGCGTGCTGATTATATCCCTGAGGTGCTCTCAGTTGCTCTGCTCTGTTGTGTGCTCTTTAATGTACCCATGTAATGGTGTAATGAAAATTCATGATGAGAGCATGTTAACTGCATTATCCAGTCTCCAGAGGACCACTACATGAATAATATATTTTTTTAAATGAGGGAAACTCATTTTGATGCCTAATTATTTCTGGCCTTGACAACCTGGTAGCAGCTCGGCCAGTGAGTGTGTATGTGTGATTGGTTGTGTGTCTGTTTGTGGGTGTCGGTGTGTGGTGTGTAGGTCACCAGCTTTACTAAGTAGCTCATCGGTAACAAGGCCTTTCAATACAAGCCGTAATGAGAACATCCACGTCCACGTTAGCGGAGACTGCATTCACGGTCAATGCTGCATATGTCGGCTCAATCGGAAATTACCTTTACATTTATATCTATTTCTAGCTAACGTTTAGACAAACAACCAAAGTTAAACTAACTAGTTATTGTTCATTTAGAATTTGTCAATTCGTTTCAAAATACTGAATTGATGATCTGGCTAGCCAGCTAATAAGAAATGTTGAAAATCATATTTTTCAATAAATCTGTTTTCTTTTAGGGACTAAACAGGGCAAGTAACTTGTTTGCAGGACAAAACACTCTTTCTCGACTGGTGAAATTGTAACATTGTAACATTATTGTAACACATTGTAAAATTATTTGATTAAAAACGTTACAAATACAGGTAGCTGTTTTCTGCTTCATGTAGGCTTGCTTGCGAGCTAAGTCATTTGTTGTGCATCCTTAGCAACATTTGAGCCCTTGTGACGAAAAACCGTATATGTGACCGACCGGCTTGATTCGGTCTAACGTAGCAAAATTTGAAATTGAGTTTTTTACATTGGATAAAAGTATAGACGCAGAGCTAGAAAATGGTATATCATACACTACAGTTGAGGAACAATGGGAAAGAAATTCTGCTTTGAAAGTTGATAAACTTGTAAACTCACATTTGAGAAAATGGCCAAAAATGGCCAAAATGTTTTGGTAAACCTACTGGAGAGCTCTTCTTGGTCTACACCCATTCAGCATCGTTCACACCCTCTTTTTAAGGATTCACATGTGAGGCCATGTACTAAACAACCAAAGATTTCAAGACTAAAGGCTGGTTTATAGTATGGGTGTGTTTGAGTGCCAGAGTGCGCTCAGAGTGCGCTCTGGGCATTAGTAAACTCAGAGCGTTGTCAGATTGTCCGTTTGTAAATTCAGAGCGTTTCGCTCTCGGAGCGCTCAGAGCGCACACTGGACGCTCTAGCCGAGGAGTAGGGTTGATCCGAGCATTCTGACCTAACAACAGCAGTCAACTACCCAAGTTAACTGGCTAACTTGCTAGCTACTTCCAGACACAAATGAACAGCTCACCATGATCATTTTACTCACCCTAGCTAAGCTGGTTAGGCTTTTTTTGATATCCAGAGTGTTGGCGACTGTAACTATGCTGCTTTTTGACGAGAGTGCGCTGAAATCAGAGTAGATAGCCAGAGCGAACTTACGAACGCACCCTACGTCTAACGACAGTTGTCGCAGTGACGTCATTCTATTGAAATGGTTACTTGCATATTGGAGTCTTTTGTTTAGACATGTAGCTAGCTAGCTAAACAATGTACCATAATCCCAACTCATAACCTTACTACCATGCATGAATCGGCAGATAGCTAACCAACCAGGTTCAATGTTAGCTAGCTAGCTAATATTTGGCTATAACTAGCAATGCAAAAGGCTCTGAGGTACGAATAATATTACTAGACAGATCATACACGTAATGTTAGTTGTAATTCTACTATGTGACAACGTTAAAAAAAGCGTGTTAGAAAGGATTACCTACACATACTGACCAGCTCATGTTATAAACAGAAGCGTGCTACATGGCAGACCAATCTGAACTCATCTCTCGGCATGTCCAGCCCATCCATTATCTCAGCCAATCATGGCTACCGGGAAGTTTCCTGTCGTTTTCCGTGGCTAAACCAACTAGGCTCATAATTTAACAGTTGTATTTGTATTTACAGATGGCATACAAGTATGTTATTAAGGCACATGAAAGTTCACATGTTCCAGAAGGCATTTCTGCCCAAAAACTAATTTAGATTTTTTTTTAAAGTTTACGTTCAAACGGCTCTCCTGTGAAGTATTGACGTGTGACATACGCCTAGGTTCCTGAAACGAGTCACGTGACATTTTAGATATTTTTTTTTATAAACATCAAACATCTGTATTTGATATCCTCTCTGGAGGGCAGGTGGCAGCAGGAGGAGGTAGGGAACTGGTCTGTCTGCCCAATATAAAGGATCAAAACTGGCGGAGGAATAAAAATAGCATGAATAGGAAAGTATACCAGTTTCATTTGAGGACCAGGATGTTGACAACTGTGCCATACAGATTGCAAAATAGTTGGGAAGAGATTTTTGATGTACCGATTCCATGGTACAGGGTGTATGAGTTGATAGATTAAACAACGCAAGATTCAAGACTTCGTGCTTTTCAGCTAAAATGTTTATATAGAATTCTTGCCACCAACAAAATGTTGAATATTTGGGGCATAAAATCATCAAAGCTCTGCAGATTTTGTTGTGAGGATACAGAATCAATAGACCATTTATTTTGGTATTGACCTCAGGTAGCCTGTTTCTGGTCTCAGGTTTAGGAATGGCTGAAAAGGCATAGCATTGATCTAAAATTGACAGTAGAAAAAGTACTGTTAGGAGATCTGGAGTGAACGGGTCCGTCAATTACTAATATACTAATACTCTTAGTAAAAGTATTCATCTTCAACTCGCAATCTGTGGATTCTATTTGATTGGATATATTGAAATTGTACGTTAAACATCACAGCATAGTTGAAAGATATGTGTTGTGTAGAAACCTGAAATGGGTGGCCAGCAGAGATAGATGGGATGGGCTGAGGGAAGCTGAGGGTTGGTATGTGGAATTGGAGACTAGTGGGAGTGGAGTTTCTGTGTGGGAGATAGAATGATGGTCAAAGATAAAAGTCAAAATAAAACATAATAAAAAGTACATTTGAATGACACTAAGAGGCAGTGTTTTTACAACTAATGCCGGTTTGCCTGAGGCTGATGCTGTGTAGGTGTGTGTACACATGCATATACACACACTCTCATTCATATAAACACATACAAGAACACACACATAAATGTAATAGTGCCAGACATGCACACAAACATATACAGTTGACATTGCTGTTATGATTTCAGTTGTCCTCGATGTCCTTTGTGTTATGGAGCTGTCTCGGAATAGGTGTCCATCTACAAAGAGTTTGTCCACAATGATAAAGGCACGCATACCATTCTCCCTTTGTTGTATTTGTACCGGATACAGTCCCTTACGACGTTTGTTTATCTCCCTATGAAATTGATGATTAAGACCGAATTTGGTCCCTTTAAGCTCCCTTCCCCTGCTTTTGATCAGCTCCTTTTGTTGGTAGTGTTCAAATTTTGCGATGATTGGTCAGGGACCCTTGGTCTTGTCGCTCAAAGTTTGTGTACTCGGTGAAAAGCCACCTTTTTTACAGTCTCTATAAGAAGTTTCAAGGTGGATTCCAATGACACACACAGTTATTGACCCACCTCGTTCCTTTCTTTTAGCATGTGCACATAGTGAGTACACGCTTTTGGGTTAACTTTACATACACTTAGGTTGGAGTCATTAAAACTGGTTTTTCAACCACTCCACAAATTTCTTGTTAACAAACTATAGTTTTGGCAAATTAGTTAGGACATCTACTTCGTGCATGACAGAAGTCATTTTTCCAACAATTGTTTACAGACAGATTATTTCACTTATAATTCACTGTATCACAATTCTAGTGGGTCAGAAGTTTACATACACTAAGTTGACTGTGTCTTTAAACAGCTTGGAAAATTCCAGAAAATTATGTCATGGCTTTAGAAACGTCTGATAGGCTAATTGACATCATTTGAGTCAATTGGAGGTCTACTTGTGGATGTATTTCAAGGCCTACCTTCAAACTCAGTGCCTCTTTGCTTGACATCATGGGAAAATCAAAAGAAATCAGCCAAGACTTCAGATTAAAATTGTAGACCTCCACAAGTCTGGTTCATCTTTGGGAGCAATTTCCAAATGCCTGAAGGTACCACGTTCATCTGTACAAACAACAGTACGCAATTATAAACACCATGGGACCATGCAGCCGTCATACAGCTCAAGAAGGAGACGCGTTCTGTCTCCTAGAGATGAACAGACTTTGGTACGAAAAGTGCAAATCAATCACAGAACAACAGCAAAGGACCCTGTGAAGATGCTGGAGGAAACAGGTACAAAAGTATCTATATTCCCAGTAAAACGAGTCCTATATCGACATAACCTGAAAGGCCGCTCAGCAAGGAAGAAGCCACTGCTCCAAAACCGCCATAAAAAAGCAAGACTACAGTTTGCAACTGCACATTGGGACAAAGATCATACTTTTTGGAGAAATGTCCTCTGGTCTGATGAAACAAAAATAGAACTGTTTGGCCATAATGACCATCGTTATGTTTGGAGGTAAAAGGGGGAGGCTTGCAAGCCGAAGAACACCATCCCAACCGTGAAGCACGGGGGTGGCAGCATCATGTTGTGGGGGTGCTTTGCTGCAGGAGGGACTGGTGCACTTCACAAAATAGATGTCATCATGAGGAGAGAAATTATGTGTATATATTGAAGCAACATCTCAAGACATCAGTCAGGAAGATAAACTTGGTCGCAAATGGGTCTTCCAAATGGAAAATGACCCTAAGCATACTTCCAAAGTTGTGGAAAAATGGCTTAAGGACAACAAAGTCAAGGTATTGGAGTGGCCATCACAAAGCCCCAAAGACCTCAATCCTACAGAAAATGTGTGGGCATAACTGAAAAAGCGTGTGCGAGCAAGGAGGCATACAAACCTGACTCAGTTACACCAGCTCTGTCAGTTGTAATGGGCCAAAATTCACCCAACTTATTGTGGGAAGCTTGTGGATGGCTACTCAAAACGTTTTACCCAAGTTAAACAATTTAAAAGCAATGCTACCAAATACTAATTGAGTGTATTTAAACTTCTGACCCATTGGGAATGTGATGAAAGCAGTAAAAGTTGAAATAAATAATTATCTCTACTATTATTCTGACATTTCACATTCTTAAAATAAAGTGGTGATCCTAACTGACCTAAGACAGGGAATTTTTACTAGGATTAAATGTCAGGAATTGTGAAACTGAGTTTATATTTATTTGGCTAAGGTGTATGTAAACGTACAACTTCAACTGCACATATGGATGACTGATGTCAGATCGGAATGGATTAAGATACAATAAAATAGTATAGAAAACAGTATATATATATCAGATGAGTAATGCAAGATATGTACACTTTATTAAGTGAATAAGATACTGTAAAATAGTATAGAAAACAGTATATACATATGAGATGAGTAATGCAAGACATGTAAACATTACTAAGTGAATGAGATACTGTAGAAAAGCATAGAAAACAGTATACACATACAATATGAGATTAGTAATGCCAGATATGTAAACGTTAAGTGACTAAGATAACGTAGAATAGTATATAATAGAGTATATACATATGAGATGAGTAATGCCAGATATGTAAACATTACTAAAGTGACCAGTGTTCCCTAGTCTATGCCTATAGGCAGCAGCCTCTAATGTGCTAGTGATGGCTGTTTAACAGTCTGATGGCGTTGAGATAGAAGCTGTTTTTCTGTCTCTCGTTTACAGCTTTGATGCACCTGTACTAACCTCGCCTTCTGGATGATGGTGGGGTGAACAGGCAGTGGCTCGGGTGGTTGATGTCCTTGATGATATTTTTGGCCTTCCTGTGACAGTCGGGTGCTGTATGTGTCCTGTAGGGTGGGTAGTTTGCCCCCGGTAATGCGTTGGGCAGACTGCACCACCCTCTGGAGAGCTTTGCGGTTGTGGGTGGTGCAGTTGCCATACCATGCGGTGAAACAGCCCAACAGGATGCTCTCAATTGTGCATTTGTAAAAGTTTGTGAGGGTTTTAGGTGTTAAGCCACATTTCTTGAGCCTCCTGAGGTTAAAGTCCACAATCATCTCCTTTGTTTTGTTGATTTTGAGGGAGAGGTTGTTATCCAGGCACCTACTACTGTTGTGTCGTCTGCAAACTTGATGATTGAGTGGGAGGCGTGCTTGGCCACACACTCATGGGTGAAGAGGGAGTACAGGAGGGGGCTGAGCACACACCCTTGTGGGGCCCCAATGTTGATGATCAGCGAAGTGGAGGTGATGTTTTCTACCTTCAACACCTGGGGACTGCCCGTCAGGAAGCCCAGGACCCAGTTGCACAGGGCAGGGTTCAGACTCAGGGCCTCGCGCTTAATGATGAGCTTGGAGGGTACTATGGTGTTGAATGCTGAGCTATATTCAATAAACAGCATTCTTACATAGGTATTCCTCTTGTCCAAATGGGATATGACAGTGTGCAGAGTGATGGCGATTGCATAGTCTGTGGATCTATTGGGGCGGTAAGCAAATTGAAGTTTGTCTAGGGTGGCAGATAAGGTAGAGGTAGGTGCTATTGGTTTAGCATCCCCATTGGCTTTGCAAGTGTTGACAGGATATTCTTCGCTGCAGGCCGGCTCTCCCGGCACCATCACATGAGCCTGAAGCCACAGACTGGCCAATCTCATTAAAAATGTTTTATTCAAAGGCACTAATAATTCATTTTTAGTTTCATTTGTTTTTAATTCTATGTAAGTCGCAGCCTATATGCGCAAGTAATAGACATTAACGATTTAATTCAACAGCATGTTGTTTAAATATGGAGCGCTCTATGTCGCTACCAGCCTATTTTGTCACACTCACAAATGCTTCACAACGTATTTATTTGTAGGCTATAGCCTTGAAATAATTGAAATAATATAGCCTTAATAATTCAGGCTCCCTATCTGGCTCCTGACCTATTTGGAGTGTTTATATGCTGTTTAATATGTATCCTATTCAAAATAATGTTAGCTTCTTAAATTCACCGTTTCATGTTTATTCAAATAACTTTTCCTAAAAATCCATATGGTTTTGTTTCAACACTAAAAACTTTTGGTAGGTCCAGGTAGTCAGAAAAATAGACGGGTGTTGGTTAAATTGTGATTTTAATGAATTCTGCGATTTTGGAGCAGGAGTTTTTTTTCCCTGTGAGTGCAGAGTGGTTTTTAGCAGAGTTGTAGGAAAGGACATGGAACGCTGTGAGCAAGCTGGATTTCCAACCACTCAGCTCCGCTCACATGCTCCGCAGCTAACATGATCGCTTCAAACTGAAGCTGAAAAGACAGCAAACTAGCTGGACTTCGTTTCGTTTTACTTGTTTCTATTGATATTTCTTTGAAATGTATCATGCTGATTCATTATTTTTACTGGCTGAGAAGATCTGCCTGCCTGTCTGTCTCATCCCGACTCACAACACGTTCATTACTATGCGACAGCTGGAGATCTAATTTGAATATTTAAAGAATGTTGCAAATGTCGAAGAGACAGACAGCAAGGTTTATGCAAATCTCCGCTGTTGAAAACGAAATGTTAGTCTTAAAGAAATGTGAGATAATGTCTAGATGCTTTTTATCGTTGAGATCAAGTATATAAATTGCCTGGCTGGGCTGATGAGACAGTGGATTGTGCAGTCAGATGGAAAATAGTAAATAGGCATTTTAACGTCATAGATTTAGCCGTTGGTAACTTATCGAGTAGACACCGGCTGGAATGTGGTTTTCACCAATCAGCATTCAGGATAAGACCCACCCGTTGTATAATTATGTAACAATGCACTGGGCATGTTATGATGATGGTTCAAGATAATCTGATACTTGTTATAAAGGAAATGCGTTGAAGTCTGAAATTACCAATTAAAAGTAAACCTGTGACAGCTTAATCAAGCTTATGAATATGTAAAAGTGCACAGTGATGCCACATTGAAGTGCAGAAACAAAACATGCACTGATTCCAACACATTGACACACCCTGTCATTTATTTACACACACAGGGAAGGAGTAAACAATTCGTCAGGAACAGCAACCGTGTGATATTGACTTGGGTTTCAGCATGTGGTCCTCTTGCCTCCTTTTATTGTGTCACGCCCTGATCTGTTTCACCTGTCCTTGTGCTTGTCTCCACCCCCTCCAGGGGTCGCTTATTATCTCCGGTGTATTTATTCCTGTGTTTCCTGTCTCTCTGTGCCAGTTCGTCTTGTTTTGCCAAGTCAACCAGCGGTTTTTCATAGCTCCTTTTTCCCAGTCTCTGTTTTTCCCTAGCCCTCCTGGTTTTGACCCTTGCCTGTCCTGACGCCGAACCTGCCTGCCTGACCACGAGCCTGCCTATCCCCTTGTACTGTTTGGACTCGGACCTGTTCACTGAACCCCTGCCTGTCCTGACCTCGAGCCTGCCTATCGCCTGGCACTGTTTGGACTCTGACCTGGTTTATGAACTCTCGCCTGTCCCCGACCTGCCTTTTGCCTTCCCCTTTTGTCATAATACATATCGGAGCTCAACCACCTGCCTCCTGTGTCTGCATTTGGGTCTCGCCTTGTGCCCTTATATATTGAGTAACTCCTGTTTATAATTTGATAAAATAGCTTAATGACATGCTTTTTCAAATGTCTTGTTATGTGTACAAGTGGTGTGTGCTGCCGGATTGACATCTAACACAATATTGTTATTCTATTCCTACTATTCCCATAGATCTGTCCATTCTGAGTCAACATAGAACCATGACCCTGCTTGGCCTATTCTACTACTGACCAGCCGCTTTTGGACCCTACTGTAACTCCCCACTAGTCAAGCTCCATATAGCAGCATTTCCCAAACTCGGTCCTGGGGTCCCCAAGGGGTGGCCATTTTGTGGATTTTCCCTACCACGACCACACAGCTGATTCAAAAAATCTATTCATAATCAAGCTTTGATCATTTTAATCAGCTGTGTAATGCTAGAAAAAAATTGTGCACCCCTTGAGTTCCCCAGATTCGAGTTTTTGGAAACGCTGACCTATAGAACATGGTAAGGTGTCAGTAGTGTGGTTTAGCATATACCTTTATGGAATGCCTTTCTCACGTGCTAAGGGTGGGCACAGTCAGACAATATGGATTCTGCCTTCCTCACCACGTGTCTGTTGTACAGCAGAGTAGTTTGTCTGACCTGTACAATAGACAAGTGGTGAAGGCAGAATCCACCATGAGTTCCAGATGCTGTCCTCTGGCTCCAGGTTTAGATCCCCCACTGTCAAGACCAACCGGTACAAACACTTCTTTACCCCTATGACGGGGCCATTGCCCTTTTAATACAGGGAAGAGGAGGAGGTAGGCTAGTCTGTCTGTAACTGGTATCGTTGTCCTTGGTTGTCATACGATGGGTACAATGAGAATGATGATGCTAATATGAAGTGAGGTTGATGATGGTGAGGATGACATTGCTGTAGATGATTTTGGTCAGCATATTTTCTATGATGATGTTGACGTGCACAGTGTACTTTACTTGTTATGTAACTTTGTACTATTGCTATACTTTTGTGCTGTGGCTAATGTTCATCATAAGCTTTGTGCATATTTACATTGATGGCTGTCAGCACTTGACAGATGTACTAGCCCATTGTTATTCAGTACCATTGTGTATGTGGATTTTGTGTTTCTGGGGGGCAGTATTGAGTAGCTTGGATGAATAAGGTGCCCAGAGTAAACTGCCTGCTACTCAGGCCCAGAAGATATGCATATTATTAGTAGATTTGGATAGAAAACACTCTGAAGTTTCTAAAACTGTTTGAATGATGTCTGTGAGTATAACAGAACTCATATGGCAGGCAAAAACCAAAACGATTTTTGGATAAACTTTATCAAACAAAACATACATTTATTGTGTAACATGAAGTTCTATGAGTGTCATCTGATGAAGATCAAAGGTTAGTGATGAATTTTATCTCTATTTCTGCTTTTTGTGACTCCTCTCTTTGGCTGGAAAAATGGCTGTGTTTTTCTGTGACTATGTACTGACCTAACATAATCGTTTGGTGTGCTTTCGTCGTAAAGCCTTTTTGAAATCTGACACGTTGGCTGGATTCACAATAAGTGTAGCTTTAATTTGATGTATTGCAGTTGTGATTTCATGAAAGTAATTTTTTTTTAGTAATTTATTTGAATTTGGCACTCTTCATTTTCACTGAATGTTGGCCATGTGGGACGCGTGCCTCTCCCATGTGGGACGGGATGCTTGCCTCTCCCAGAGAGGTTAACAACAAGTGTATCTTTAAAATGGTGTATAATCCTTGTATGTTTGAGGAATTTTAATTATGAGATTTCTGTTGTTTGAATTTGGCGCCCTGCACTTTCGCTGGCTGTGATCAAATCGATCCCGTTAACGGGATTTCAGCCGTAAGAAGTTATGTCTCAGGAAATGGAGCCAGGTATCACTGTTTTTGTCTCCATAGGACTTGCTATAGAACTTGACATCAGGCCCCAGAGCTCTTGATAGCTAAACATGCAAGATCATGTTTAATAAATATGCTTATTTAGCTGATTTGGACACATATAATACCAAACTTCATACAAGGTCACCCTCTGTTTGAAACAAAAGGAGATAATACTTAAAAAATATATATATTTACATATATACACTTAAGAATAAGGCCCTCTATTGACTTATAATCGGGGCATCACTCCAAGGTGGTTTCAAGGTCAAGCAATAGTTTAACATTACTATTTTAAGATGGTACAGCACTAACATTTTCTAAATGTGTTTTACTGAAATTAAAGCTTTTTAGTCCTTAGTACATATAGCAACTATTTTACATTGAAATGTTCACAATACCGAGGTTGTTAGCTGAACAATAAAGTTGTATTGTATTTTATATTTGGGCACTGGAGGACTATAACATCTTATTGTTGCCCAATTTGTTTTTGCATTAACAGCAGACTGTCCCACTATGGGGATACAACAAGATGGCGCGACAGACACGGTCGCTCTGTTTCTAGCACCTATACATTTTTTTTGTTATTTATTTGCTCAGAACCTTTATAGTATTATTTATTACAGTCTAAAATAACTTTTGGAGATTAGATCGGCACTCACTCACCAGAAATGTTTGACTTCCCTGACCTGGATCCTTTGTATGGACTTCCCGAGTCAGCCACATTCATCCCGGGTGCTACACAAAAACATCAACGCTGGAAGAGAGGGAGGAGAAGTGGGTTTCTAGTCAAGGTCAGCCGGCGAACAAACCATCCACTGCTTCCGAGTATATTACTCACTAATGTTCAGTCCCTGGGAAATAAAGTAGACAAGCTCTGGGTGAGGATCTCCTTTCAGAGAGATATAAGGGACTGCAACATACTCTGTTTTACGGAATCATGGCTCGCTCCGGATATATTGTCCCCGTCCATACAGACAGTGGGGTTCTCCGTTCATCGCATGGTCAGGAAGAAAGAACTCTCTGCGAAAAAGAAAGGTGGAGGAGTACGTCTCATGATTAACAACTCATGGTGTGATTGTGGCAACGTACAGGAACTCAAGTCTTTAAGTTCTTCTGATATGGAATACCTCACCATCAAAAGCCAACAGCATTACCTTCCGAGACAATTTTTTTTCGGTTATTGTCACTGCGGTCTATACCCCGCCCCCCCACCCCCCACCCCAATCCAAACTGTGACGGCTCTCAAGGAACTACACTGAACTTTGTGCAAACTGCATATCTAGTAGCTGGGACTTTAATAAATGAGATCTGATGAAAATGCTCTCAAAATTATATCAACACATCTCCTGTGCTACACGCAGAGAGAACACGCTTGACCATATTTACTCTGGCTACAAGGCCCTCCCTCGCCCTCCCTTCCGGAAATCAAATCAAGTTTCCATCCTACTCCCCGCCTATAGGCAGAAACTTAAGCAGGTAGCACCCATGATAAGGACTGTTCAAAGTTGGTCTGACCAGTCGTAATCTATGCTTCAAGACTGTTTTGATCACGCGGACTGGAAAATGTACCGGGTCGCCTCTGGGAATAGTATCGACATATACACTAACTCGGTGACTGGGTTTATCAGGAAATGCATAGAGGATGTTGTTCCCACTGTGATGATTAGAACTTATCCAAACCAAAAACGGTGGATAGATGGCAGCATTCGCACAAAACTGAAAGTGTTTAAGCACAGCAAGGTGACTTAGAACTTGGACTTGTACAAACAGACCAGCTATAACCTCCGAAAGGCAATCAAAAAGGCAAAACAAAAGTACAGGGACAAAGTGGAGTCACAATTCAACGGCTCAGACACGAGATGCATGTGGCAGGGACTCCAAACAATCAAGGATTATAAAGTGAAAACAAGCCACGTTGCAGACACTGACACGTCACTCCTGAACAAGCTAAACACCTTCTTTGCCCGCTTCAAGGAAAACAACACCGAGCTGCCAACAAGGGCCACCACCACTCTCGAGGACTGTGTGCTCCCGATCTCCCTGGCCAACGTGAGTAAGACATTAAAGCGTGTTAACCCTCAAAAGGCTGCTGGCTCAGATAGCATCCCAAGCTGCGTCCTCAGAACATGTGCAGACCAGCTGGCTGGAGTGTTTATGGACATATTCAATCTATCCCTATCCCAATCAAGCATCCCGACTTGCTCCACCGTTTTTCCTGTACCCAAGAAAGCTAAGGTAACAATTTGCATACTGCCCCAACAGGTCCACAGAATTCGCCATTGTACTGCACACTGCCTTGTCCCACCTGGACAAGAGGAATACCTATCTGAGAATGCTGTTCATCAACTACAGCTCCGCCTTCAACACCATAGTT
This sequence comes from Salvelinus sp. IW2-2015, assembly GCF_002910315.2. Taxonomy (NCBI): domain Eukaryota; kingdom Metazoa; phylum Chordata; class Actinopteri; order Salmoniformes; family Salmonidae; genus Salvelinus; species Salvelinus sp. IW2-2015. Next base: position 3,641,750 of record NC_036839.1, read on the forward strand.
TGCTCGAAGCTCATCACTAAGTTCAGGGACCTGGGTCTGAACCTCTCCCTGTGCAACTGGGTCCCCCCCTCCTCGACGTTAACAAAATGAAGGAGCTGATCGTGGACTAGTGGAGACAACAGAGAGAGCATGCCCCACATCGATGGGGCCACATGGACAGGGTCCACTGAGGACATGAAAATGCCTCGGTGTGGCAAAGAAATTTATGCTTGGCCCCTAAGACACAACATTTTACAGATCCACCATTGAGAGCATTCTGTCAGGCTGCATCACCGCCTGGTACGGCAGTTGCTCCCCGCCCTCAACTGCATGGCTCTCCAGAGGGTGGTGTGGGAAGCCCAACGCATCATCGGTGGCATGCTACCTGTCCTCCAGACATCTACAGCACACAGTGTCAAAGGGAGGCCAAGACGATCATTAAGGACCTTAGCCACCCAAGCCACAGACTGATCACTCGGCTACTGTCCGACAGATGGAGACAGTAGAGGTGTATCAGAATTAAGACCGAGAGACTAAAAAACTGTTTCTATTACCAGGCCATCAGACTGTTGAACAGCCATCACTAGCCATCTATCAGGTGATGCACACTGACACACAAAACACAGACAAGCTATACTCGCACACACCTCATACTCAAAAACACACGCACATACAAACAAACTCATATACAAACTCACACACACACACACACATTTTGTTACGTTACAACCTTCTTCTAAAATTGATAAAAATGTTTATTTTCCTTTATCATTATGTAGTTTTGTGTGTAGAGTGATTAAAGCATAACTTTTTTTAGAAATTTCAGCAAATGTTTTAAAAACATTTACATAATTATTCAGACCATTTACTTTGGTACTTTGTTGAATCACCTTTGGGAGAGATAACAGCCTTGAGTCTTGTTGGATATGACGCTACAAGCCAGCCACACCTGTATTTGGGGAGTTTCTCTCATTCCTCACTGCAGATGATCAAGTTCTGTCAGGTTGGATGTGGAAGGTTGCTGCACAGCTATTTTCAGGTGTCTCCAGAGATGTTAGATCAGGTTCAAGTCCGGGATCTGGCCTAGCCACTGAAGGACATTCGGAGACTTGTCCTGAAGCCACTCCTGCATTGTCTTGGCTGTGTGCTTAGGGTCGTTGTCCTGTTGGAAGGTGAACCTTCACCCCAGTCTGAGATCCTGAGTGCTCTGGAGCAGGTTTTCATCAAGGAACTCTCTGTACTTTGCTCTGCTCATCTTTCCCTCGATCCTGACTAGTCTCCCTGTCCCTGCCTCTGAAAAACATCCCCACAGCATGATGCTGCCGCCACCACCGTGCTTCACCATATGGATGGTGACAGGACTCCTCCAGATGTGACGCTTGGCATTCAGGCCAAAGAGTTCAATCTGGGTTTCATCAGATCAAAGAATCTTGTTTCTCATGGTCTGAGAGTCTTTACGTGTCTTTTGGCAAACTCCAAGCGTGCTGTCATGTGCATTTTACTGTGGAGTTGCTTCCGTCTGGCCACTACCATAAAGGCCTGATTGGTGGAGTGTTGCAGAGATAGTTGTCCTTCTGGAAGGTTCTCCCAACTCCACAGAGGGACTCTAGAGCTCTGGCAGAGTGACCATCAGGTTCTTGGTCACCTCCCTGACCAAGGCCCTTCTCCCCCAATTGCTCAGTTTGGCCGGGCGGCCAGCTCTAGGAAGAGTCTTGGTGGTTCTGAACTTTTTCCACTTTTTCCACTGTGGTCTTGGGGACCTTCAATGCTGCAGAAATTTTTTGGTACCCTTCCCCAGATCTGTGCCTCGACACAATCCGGTCTCGGAGTGCTACGGACAATTCCTGCTTGGTTTTTGCTCTGACATGTACTGTCAACTGTGGGACCTTATATAGACAGGTGTGTGCCTTTCCAAATCATGTCCAATAAATTGAATTTACCACAAGTGGACTCCAATCAATTTGCAAAAACATCTCAATGATGATTAGTGGAAACAGGATGCACCTGTGCTCAATTTCGAGTCTCATAGCTAAGGGTCTGAATATTTATGCAGATAAAGTATTTTAGTTGTTGTTTTTATACATATGCAAATATTTCAAAAAAACTGTTTTCGCTTTGTCATTGTGGGGTATTGCGTCTAGATTGCTAAGGAAAATGTTTTATTTAATACATTTTTGAATAAGGCTGTAACATAACAAAATGTAGAAAAAGTCAATGGGTCTGAATACTCTCCAAAGGTACTGTACATATAGATTGCATTTGATTAATAAAATAGTGCTATTTGGGTTGTTAATCAGATTCGTCCCACTGTTCTTGATTTCTTTTATATATATATTTTTTTTCCCCCCTTACTCTTTAATTGTTTAAAATAGTACTGCATTGATAGGAGCTATTAACATAAGCATTTTGCTGCACCCGCTATAACACCTGCCAAACTGTGTACACGACCAATAAACTTTGATTTGGTTTGAACAAGGCGCTTGATTAGTGCAACTGAGAGTTGCATAAAAAAAATACATTCCAGAACAAAGATGATGGTTTTATGATTATCTGCTCGACTACCCACTTCCGCCTGCAACTCACGCTGCAAAAAACTCTGTTGTGTCCTGCCAGTGGGTATACTACAGGCATGCAGCCCTCGGCACACACATTGTGCTTTCTATTCTATTAGTTTCCCCAAATGTGTGCTCATTATAGTATTATTATTAGGCCTACTGTTATGCAGCATATTCCGGCATTTACAGTAAAAAAGAACAATCATTTTGAGTGTTACTACTAGGTCCAGGTATTTGAAGGTGTCTTGGGTGGCAGTGAAAGAGCACGTTCACACAATGTTGATTTGTTAGTCATTCAGCAGGTACTTGGACCATGTGTCTGTCACGCCCTGACCTTAGTTCCTTTGTTACTGTATGTCTCTATTTTGGTTTGGTCAGGGCGTGAGTTGGGGTGGGCATTCTATGTTTTTGTTCTATGTTTTATATTTCTATGTGTTTGGCCGAGTGTGGTTCTCAATCAGAGGCAGCTGTCTATTGTTGTCTCTGATTGAGAACCATACTTAGGTAGCCTCATCCCACTTGTGTTTTGTGGGTAGTTGTTTCCTGTTTTGTGTTTGCACCTTTCAGAACTGTTTCGGTCGTTCTCTTTGTTATTTTTGTTATTTCAGTGTTCATTAAATAAATATGGACACGTACCACGCTGCACCTTGGTCCTCTCCTTGCAACAGCCGTTACAGTGTCATATGTCTTTGTTCTTAACTGACTTGCCTAGTTAAATAAAAAAATTATTCACCTGATTCCCCTTGCTTAATCCCAATGTTTGGAGTCCCTATTGGTTGAAAAAAAAAACTTCTCTCGGGACTTATTAGTTTATGATTATTCTTATCATAACATTAACCCCCTGATTGTTTGAATTCACACTATTAGAGGCTTCTGGGGGAGGGAAAAGAAAGATGAGAAAAACGAGGATAAAAACAGGATGAGAAGTAATCATGCCGCCATCCATGCAGAAAATGTGAAGACGATGCTGGAAGGGTATGCTGGATAAATTAAAACATTGTGGAGAAATGGGGGTGGGTCAGTTGGACTCATCGATTTAAGGTGCAATTGTGCAATTTCATTCTTGTTCCAGCACAATAAGGAATGAGATTAAGCTCTATTTGGACCTGTTCAGGGGATCTCCTCTTTTCTGTCAGGGGCTACAACACACACACACACCCCGCCTTGTCAGCACGCCCCTAGGGAAATCATGTGTCTCCAGACAGGACAGGCCTGGTCCATGTATATATTCATGGACTTAATCTGGCATCATTTCTGCGCTGTGGGAAAAACAAATGTATCCCCATTTGGCCGGCTGACCACAGCACTCTCACTGGAGAGTACGACGGCCCTGACATTGTCATGGCTTCACCCCTATTGCACAAACTACGTTGTGTGTGTGTGAGGGGGGGCAGGGGTGTAGATATGTGTGTGCGTGTTTGCATGCATGTATTGTGCATTTGTGTGTGTGCGTGCAAGCGGGCGTATGCTTATAAACAGCGTAAAATATTCTGAACTTGTACAGAGGGCCCAAACAGTGGCATCTGTGGTAGTCAGTTTGAATGGGAGGATGGGAGATGTACCCAGCAGCTGCTGTGTGTGTATGATACAGATTAATTATTAAAACATGCTTCACAGATGAAAAGTGGGTCCTGAGGCTAGAATGGAAAATGTTTATTCTACTGCCACAGACTGTAGTACACTTAGCTTCTGTTCTCAACTTATTGACTGTCTCAATGAAGTGAGTAAACAGCAATTATTTTGCATTGCTGCAACCGTGCACAAATAATCTGCTGCGTCGCCTGGGATGAGGCGTCAAATTAATATGTGTGTTTAGTGATTAAGATCAGACAAAATGGGAGTTTGTGTGTGCGTATGTGTGCGCGTGTGTGTCAGCTCTTAGCTGAAGGACAGCGCCGTATTCTCCCCAGGCCTCACACCTAAGCTACATATACAAATATATCCTCCCTGCTTCCTCTGCTGATGTGTGGTTTTTGTCAGGAACTCTCTCTCTTCTCTTCTTCTCTCTCTTCTCTCGTCTCTCTCTCTCTCTCTCTCTCTCTCTCTCTCTCTCTCTCTCTCTCTCTCTCTCTACTCTCTCTCTCTCTCTCTCTCTTCTCTCTCTTCTCTCTCTCTCTCTTCTTCTCTTCTCTCTCTCTCTCTCTCTCTCTCGTCTCTCTCTTCTCTCTCTCTTCTCTCTCTCTCTCTCTCTCTCTCTCTTCTCTCTCTCTCTCTCTCTCTCTCTCTCTCTCTCTTCTCTCTCTGCTCTCTCTCTCTTCTCTCTCTCTCTTCCTCTCTCTCTCTTCTGTCTTCTCTCTCTCTTCTCCTTCTCTCTCCTCTCTCTCTTTCTCTCTCTCTCTCTCTCTCTCTCTCTTCTCTCTCTCTCTCTCTTCTCTCCATCCTCTTTCCTTGCACACCACCATTGCTCATATGTATTCACCAGTCAAAGAGAAAGTGAGAGAGAATGAGAGAGGGGACGAGAGTCTGGAAGACTGCCAAAGACCTAACAGTGGTGAGTTGGCTTCCTTTTTTCGAAAAAGAGGGTGATGTGTTTGGAAAGAACCCCAGAAGTCCCAGGAGGGAGTAGAGGAAGGGGGAATGCAGCAGGTCACATCTGTCTCTGGCACAGGTGTGTGTGTGTGTGGTGTGGTGTGTGTGTGGTGTGTGTGTGTGTGTGTGTGTGTTTGCGTAAAATAGAGAGAGAGTGAAAAAGAGAGAGACCACCTGCTCCTGACAGGATTCCAGTCTTCACCAGGACCTGCCACCATGTGAATGGCTGACAAATTATTCGGTCCAGGATCTGGGTATCTGCGGTGTATCTGATGGAGGAGGCTAGGGAAAAATGTCATTTTTTCTTAACATTACCTTCGAAAGATAACTCCGCGTTCCACACACTCACACACACTGTACCCAGCCAAACCAGGGGAGTGGGTCTCAGATGCAGATCAGCAGCTGCTAAAGCCCTGCCCATCAGCCCCAGCATTCATTTACAGGTGTACAGCAGGAGCAGGAGAATTTAAAACATCACTACGGCCTGACTCTAGCTCTCACAGATGGACAGAGAAACAGACAGAGAGACAGACTGAGTTGAGGCAATGTAAAGCAGGGTTGTTGTTTTTTGGGGATATGTCAGGTTCAGGGAAATAGATTTTTCTTGGAATACAGTTGTGTTGCAGACAAATAATGCAAAATGATAACAAAGAATGTATTGATGACAGTGCGGTTCTAAAATCTAAATAAATGACACCATCAGCACATACGGAGAGGTTTGAGGGTTGGGAATAAACAGCCGGGTACCAGTCTATAAGCATCACACTGTGGAAGACTAACTCAAGCCTAAGTCAATACATTCAATGGACAAACATGTTGTGTCACTGTCAACCCTGCTATGCTTTACAAAAGTGTATAAAGACTCCAAACTCTTTTGGTCAATTTGAATTACATTTTTAGGTGTCTCATTTTTATTTGAAGAGTAAGAGGGGAGAGAGGTAGAAGTCAAGAGGGTCTTTGGTAGTTCAGCAACTCCTGTTTTGTTTGCTATAATATAATGTGAAACTGGCTTGTGTTGTGTCTCCCGTCGGACTCGTCTCTTCTATTGATATTTTCCTGTTATTTGTACACTGTAAAGCGATCAATTTCCCTCATCGAAATCGCTTTCACGAGCGTGTTAGGATGTCTTTGGTGTTTACCTTAATCTGCTGTCAGAGAGAGAGAGCAGGAGCTCGGGAGCATAAGGGGCAGTGAAGGCATGAACTGGCTCAAAGGCTGTCCACACACACACACACACACACACACACACACACACACACACACACATCAAAATATAAACACATGCCCTTGCACATATCAACACACACGTCAACACATACACACATACGCTGCTCTCAACTGGGCTGCCAGTAAAGATCCAATTTTGGAAATGAACATTGATTTAGGCGTATGAAAACACACACAAACACTAACATACTGTACATAGAAACACACACAATGCTCATTACACATGATTTCTTGCCCGTGTGTATTTTACAGAGGGAGTAAAAACACAAGTGTACCAACCACTGCTCTGATCAGTATACCAACCGTTACTCTGCTTTTGTTGTCATTTTTTAGAAGATGTTGTTGATGAAGGCCATCTGACACTTTAGAAACATTTCTAGTGTTAGTGTTACATTGAGTAATATTTTTTGGTTCAAGAGGATGCATCGGAGAATGAAGCAATGTGAAGTGAAAGAGAGAGAGACAGAGAGAAATGGACTACCCCTAGACGAATACTATACGGTATTACATCCCTGTTCCAGTGAAATACCTGTACGTCATACACTCATGCAGTGTCATATTCTTTTATACTCTTAATCAAAGTACAAACATTGGGAAACCCAAATGGAAAAGGTTTGGAAGAGTGCGTTCCATTCAAATCAAATCAAATTGTATTGGTCACATGGTTAGCAGATGTTAATGCGAGTGTAGCGAATTGCTTGTGCTTCTAGTTCCAACAGTGCAGTAATATCTAACAAGTAATCTAACAATTACCAACTACTACCTAATACACACAAATCGAACAATTCCCCAACAACTACCTAATACACATAAATCTAAAGGGGTGAATGAGAATATGTACATATAAGTATATGGATGAGCAATGTCCGAGCAGCATAGGCAAGGTGCAGTAGATGGTATAAAATACAGTACATGCATGTGATATGAGTAATAAAAGATATGTAAACAATATTAAATTGGCATTATTTAAAGTGGCATTGTTTAAAGTGACTAGTGATCCATTTATTAAAGTGTCCAGTGATTGGGTCTCAATGTAGGCAGCAGCCTGATGGCCTTTGGTGGCTCGGGTGGCTGTTGTCCTTGATGATCTTTTTGGCATTCCTGTGACATCGGGTGCTGTAGGTACCCCCGGTGATGCGTTGTGCAGACCGCATCACCCTCTGGAGAGTATTGCGGATGAGGGCGGTGCAATTGCCGTACCAGGCTGTGATACAGCCCGACAGGATGCTCTCAATTGTGCATCTGTAAAATTTTGTCAGGGTTTTGGGTGACAAGCCAAATTTCTTCAGCCTCCTGAGGTTGAAGAGGCACTATTGCGCCTTCTTCACCACACTGTCTTTGTGGGTGGACCATTTCAGTTTGTCTGTGATGTGTATGCCCAGGAACTCAAAACGTTCCACTTTCTCCACTGCTGTCCCTTCAATGTGGATAGGGGGGTGCTCCCTCTGCTGTTTCCTGAAGTCCACGATCATCTCCTTTGTTTTGTTGACGTTGAGTGAGAGGTTATTTTCCTGACACCGCACTCCGAGTGCCCTCACCTCCTCACTGTAGGCTGTCTCGTTGTTGTTGGTGGTCAAGCCCACTACTCTTAAGTCGTCTGCAAACTTGATGATTGAGTTGGAGGCGTGCAAGGCCACGCAGTCGTGGGTGAACAGGGAGTACAGGAGAGGGCTGAGCACACACTCTTGTGGGGCCCCAGTGTTGAGGGTCAGCAAAGTGGAGATGTTTTTTCCTATCTTCACCACCTGGGGGGCGGCCCGTCAGGAAGTCCAGGACCCAGTTGCACAAGGAGGGGCTGAGACCCAAGGCCTCCAGCTTGATGGTGAGCTTGGAGGGTACTATGTTGTTGAATGCTGATTCGTAGTCAATGAACAGCATTCTTACATAGGAATTCCTTTTATCCAGATGGGATAGAGCAGTGTGATGGTGATTGCGTCATCTGTGGACCTGTTGGGGCGGTATGCAAACTGAAGTGGGTCTAGGGTGGCCGGTAAGGTGGCGGTGATATGATCCTTGACTAGCCTCTCAAAGCACTTCATAATGACAGAAGTGAGTGCTATGGGGCGGTAGTAATTTAGTTATGTTATCTTTGCTTTCTTGGGTACAGGAACAATGGTAGCCATCTTGAAGAACATTGGGACAACAGACTGGGATAGGGAGCGAAATATGTCCGTAAACACACCAGCCAGCTGGTCTGCGCATGCTCTGAGGACGCGGCTAGGGATGCCGTCTGGGACAGCCGCCTTGCAGGGTTAACACATTTAAATGTTTCACTCACGTCAGCCACTGAGAAGAAGCCGGTGTTTAGTTTGACTGGAAGCGTGACGTCGGTATCCGTGACGTGGCTGTTTTTCTTTTTGGAGTTCGTGATTTCCTGTCAACCCTGCCACATACGTCTCGAGTCTGAGCCGTTGAATTGTTGCAACACACATTCCAAATGTGTGTTGTAACTGTGAAATGTGAAATCACAGGCCTTCTTTTGCAGCTGTGACAGCAGTCTGCCCCTTGTGTCTTCGCGACATCCAAGCAGCAAGCAGCCCTTGCATCCTGCAGACAGATAGACCAGGCTTGTGGTGGTTGTTATAAACTCTCCTCAGTCTCTCGCTTTAGGCTCTATACAGAGCAGAGATGGGGTGAAGGGGGCTATTAGTAGGGACAGAGCGAGAGGGGGGAGAAAGGCAAAGAGAGAGGGGGGAGAAGGAGTGAGAGAGATGCAGAGAGAAAGAGATGCAGAAGGAAAGAGAGAAGGAAGAAAGAAAGAAAGACAGAAATAGACAGAGAGAGAGAGTAACTGTCAAAGTGGTTGACTTGTTTATGGTCTTTGGGTCATCCTACAAACCATGGCTTTTGCTGTAAATAAAGAAGCATGGTCAGAGCTATTGTAACGCTCGTCTTTCGGTGGAAGAGAGGAGGACCAAGGCGCAGCGTGGTGAATGTTCATGATGTCAAATTTTAATGATATCCAACAAAACAGAACACTGACAAAATACAAAATAACAAAACGACGTGAACAGACCTGAACTTGAGAACATAAAACATGAACGCACGAACAGGAAAGAACAAACGAACGAACGAAACGGTACCGTGTGGCGAACAAACACAGACACAGCAACAATCACCCACAAACAAACAGTGAGAAACAGTCTACCTTAATATGGTTCTCAATCAGAGACAATGACAAACACCTGCCTCTGATTGAGAACCATATCAGGCCAATACAATGAACCCAACATAGAAACACATAGCATAGAATGCCCACCCAGCTCACGTCCTGACCAACTAAACAATACTGAACACAGGAAATAAGGTCAGGAACGTGACAGCTATGTTCACTTCTTCACCGTTCTTCTCCCTCCAGTCTATTCTTCCTTTTTAGTTTATGTCTCCATAATCTAGCATGGGTAGGATGGTCATCTGAATCAGGGTTAGATTGGCAGCTGGGGTGAAAGAGGAGTGATTACGATAGAGGAAACCAAGTCTAGATGTAGCACAAAATGCACAAAATCACATTTTCCTGTGTCATTCTCCACCGAGAGGTAGCTCCCAGACTATGTTTGGGTTCTGTGATACGCCGTGGGCAGTTCGGTCTTTCAAGATAACCATCCCATTTCATACTCTTTGAATTAAACGAGATGCCTATGTCAATGTGTTGTCTACGCTCATTTGTCTGAGTGGGAGAAAGCTATCTAACTATTTTCAGAATCAAAGGTGGAACAAGTGGAAGTTTCATGGCTTTGTGTATGTATATTATGCAAATGAATTGCAATATGCAATTTTTTCAACAAGATCTCATTAATTTACTGCATTGTTAGAAGTTTGTTGAAACAAAGGCAAATGGAGGATTTTGAACTTTGTTATGCAACTATTTTCTGAATCAAGCAAGGTACTCAATCTCTATGATTTTTTCTGTGACAATAGTCAATATTATCAAGATACCTCTTACCACAAATATGCACTTATGCGCCTATATACTTAATGAGACCTTGTCTATCATGGGCCTACTCAACCCTAATCATCAGTCTATTCCACCCCACCTGCCCCTGGCCTGGCTTCTCTCTCCCTGTTGGTTTGCCTCTATGGTCAGTGAACTGGGAGACCAGTTCATGTAACTTTTAATTGAGTGATAATGAAGACGGCTCATCTCAGATTATGGCAGCAGAAGTGCATTAATGTGAAAGAGGCTCAGTGGATTATCCCGAGTCTTAGCCTTCCATGCTGTCCATCCACTGAAGAGAAAGAGAGAGACATAGAGATAGCCTGAATGGACCGCAGAGCAACATAAGGGACATTAGCATGAGAGTCAGACCATGTGTGTGTGTGTGTGTGTGCGCGCATGCGTGTTTGTGTATATGTATGTGTAATAGACGTCACAATATCTGTCTGTCCTAACACAAACTTTATGCATAATAAGTTAATATAATAATATGCATAATAAGTTGAAAGCTGCAGATAACCTCTCTCTCTCTCTCTCTCTCTCTCTCTCTCTCTCTCTCCTCTCGTCTCCCTCTCTCTCTCTCTCTCTCTCTCTCTCTCTCTCTCTCTCCTCTCTCTCTCTCTCTCTCTCTCTCTCTCTCTCTCTCTCTTCTCTTCTCTCTCTCGTCTCTCTCTCTCGCTCTCTCTCTCTCTCTCTCTCTCTCTCTCTCTCTCTCTCTCTCTCTCTCTCTCTCTCTCTCTCTCTCTCTCTCTCTCTCTCTCTCTCTCTCTCTCTCTCTCTCTCTCTCTCTCTCTCTCTCTCTCTCTCTCTCTCTCTCCTCTCTCTCTCTCTCTTCTCTCTCTCTCTCTCTCTCTCTCTCTCTCTCTCTCTCTTCTCTCTCTCTCTCTCTCTCTCTCTCTTCTCTCTCTCTCTCTCTCTCTCTCCTCTCGTCTCTCTCTCTCTCATCAAATTATACAGTTGTTCAAGGCCAGGCGTTTGAATCCTAAGGACCTCTGGGACGGGATTTGTCTCCGGCAAGCCCCCTTTTCTAACGGGATTAAGAGGATTAGAAACCATAAAATGACCCCCGCTCCATCTCCCCAGGGCCAGGCCCAGTGTTTCCCAGCCCACACCCATCTCGGCCAGGGACGGACCCCAGACCAAAAGGCCCGCTTTACCAACGTCCTCCCTGAAAGGTCCCCTATTAACATGACAAAGGGGGCTCCCTTTGATCCGCCATGACAGAGCACAATGCAGTGGCTACAGTCTCTCCTGCTCATTTAAGGGACAAACGGCATTACACTTCGCAGTGACATTGTTCTAAACTCCAAACATGGAGCTACTTACATTCTCCACGGAGCTCAAGGTGTCATATTCATTATTTAAATCTGATGTGGATTTTTAGCTCCGTATCCCTCCAAGGCCTTTGCCAAGAGCCAGAAGGTCTGGGCTTTGCATTAGTTTTGTTAATTAGACCTGAAACGACGGTTTGATCTCCAGCAACATCTGAGAAAAGGGGAAACTTCCAGATCTAACCTATTTTTCATGAAGTATGTTTTCTATTCTTTCTCTTTTTTTGGGCTTGCTGAAATGTTCATTTTCAACCCATCGTGTGTACAGTAGCGGTGATTTAGGGCACACAATGCCTGAGTGGAAGGGTCAAGAGTTTTGCAGTTAACCAGCTTCATAGGGTCAATGATGAAGGTAATTGCAGCACATTTCTAATCCGCTCAGGAGACTTGACAGAACAGTTTACTTACGTTGTATCAACAAAAAAGGTACGACTAGAATCAACTTTTTTTTAAAGAGAAGAAAGAAAGAGGTAGGTACGAGTGGGTTTTGTGTTTCACTTATGTTTCACTCTCTTCATCTATGTTTCACTCTCTTATTCAAACTTGACATTGATGAGTACTTGAGATGACAAAGCATGGTTTGACATTTTACTAAACAAGTAAAATATTTCCCTGCTTTTCTGCGTACGGTATGTGCTTACAGCATACGACATATTTAATTTGACTAGCAAAACGCATGTCAAACAGTCATTTTTGATCCTCTGTGATGGATTTCAATATCAAGCACATTTATAACGTTATCTATATGTACGTTTAACATTGCGTTAAAAACACTCATTCTTAAATGACACTGACAGGCCAAGGCCAATGCCTGTTTGTCATGCAGGCAACATCACACAAATCAGCCTAACCAAAAGAAGCCCTGTAGCAGATTCCATACCAGGAGATGTCTTATGAGGTAGACCTATATAGGGAACAGACTTAGGTTCTGATGGTGAAGTTTGTGTGCATGTCATTTCAAATTGTTGGAATATTTCTGATATCTCTGGTAAATCCGAGATCAGTCATAGGATAGTGAGCATGAGAGACAGGACAGTTGCTACGACAAGCATTAGCCGTCCCATTGTCATCCTCGATGATATACCACGAGACAGTCCTCTCTGCTGGGGTTTCCATGTCACTCCTCTTTGTACGCCCCCAAATTGACAAGTTTATGCATAATTGAAACTTGTTTTACGAAAAAGAGAACGAGGACTGTGTTTCCTCTATTGACTGTGAGGTGGATGGGTCAGGTGGGGGGGGGAGATGGAAGGATAGAGGGAGGAGGGGTGTTTTAGAGAGATAGAAAGGCGAGATGGGAGCCTTTTTGCTGGTTCTTAGTGGGGATGTGTGGATAGAGGGATGAGGGAGACAGGCTGATGTTTGATGGGCAGAGGCGGACGCTCCTCCCTTACAGAAAGAGAGTAGCGCTGGAGCGCCAAATGCTGCCTACCTTACTGCCTCACCCCCCTCTCCCTGCCTCCTCTTTGGCTCCTTTGGCTGAGGGGAACACCAGGGACTAAGTGAATTAAGCCCTCTGGTCTATGTGGGAAATGAATTTACTCTCTCAATGGAGCTCGAAACTCAACGCCTGGGCCCTGCTATACTACTCAAAAACTAGGGAGAGGTTTCAAAGCTCTCCTGTGTAGTGTAGAGAGAGGAGTGGGGAGATATACATATTTTGAGAGGGAGAAAGACAGTGTTCTTGGGTGAGGAGAGATTGGAAGTGTCAGGACACCGTGGGTAACAAGGCTTCACATCCCTCTCTAATCAAATACAATGAAGTTTCAGTTACTCCAGACTGACCTGACGATTTGTGATAATGCACAATAATGCTAAGATTGCTGGTAGTTATTTTCCTTCAGTTAAACTTTCAGTGCCCTAAAATTGGACTAGTTGGACTAATAAACAGTTTCAGAGCATAACGTTATCCGATGTTGAGCGTTCAAACTTATTCTAAAATGTTGATGATCACAATGAGCTGAAGATACAATCCTGAACTGTACAACTGTGGAATAGCATAGTTATAAATTAACTTTACAAAGGAGTAACACTGTTATCACCACATTGCTCCACCTCTCTGACCATACCCAATTTAGCTCCCTCGCGTCTCCATCTCCATGGCTCAGATGTAGATCAAACTCAGACATCCAATATGTGTCTCTCTCTCTAATCCTCCATTTATTTACACACATACCCCAATCCCCCACCCCCCTCCCACCCCCTCCCACCCCAGTGGGTGAATTAATCATCTGACTCGCCCGTGGCACTGTGGGCTTGAAGTTGACCCCCCATGACCCCCAAACAAACACACATCCTTGCCCTGCCCACTCCGCAGGCCCACACCACCAGCCCTCAATGAATACAAAGGATTGTGCGGATTAGCCCCAGTAAGATATTTGGTTGGGCATTGTTCTCGCCTCCTAAGTGAGGTTTTTACCGTTTGCATGCAGCACGGGGGCCGGGGCCTGATTCGGAGACGGAGAGCGAGGGAGAGAGGGAACAGAGAGGGAGAGTGATAATTACCTCTTCCTGAGAGAGATGACAGCTTTGGCCTCTGCGTTCCTGAATCTTGCGCAGCAACTGAATAGAGAGCTTTCATACTGTATATCATTTTAATCTTTCATGTTCCGATCCAGCAGATGGCTTATTACTGGGCGCTGCGAGGTGGCAGGGAGCTAGACAAATGGCCTGTGTCTCTTTTAAGGAGGGATGTGGGGAAAATGGCATTCATATAGGGCAAGAGCAGCAGATAATTGTATATAAGGCTGTTTGCAGCCTATAAATCATAAAACTATTAATGCGAGACAGATCCGAGTCCAACGGCTTGGTGGAAGGACATTGAATGCGTAGAAATGAGATGCGTCCAAAATATGAAAGATATACGTATATGACGTGCATGTTAAATCGGCGCATATCGCGACATTGTAAACAAAAGTATTTTACATACAATTGATTTTATTTCTATGTTTATTTTGTCCATGACAAAAGAGAGAAAACCAATTCCATAAACTGGTTGAATTGATGATTCCTAGCTCATTATTATCTTTTCTAAGTGAAATTGATTAAAGCGTATTTACCTGACGATGGTAAATTGGTCACATTCATTCACAGAGTGGGATCCTAACTTAATATCATCTAGCAAAATTAGATAATTACAGTAGATATGATAAAAGTGTCTTGTAATAATTTTATACTTAAAGGTGTTTTTGTCTCAATATCTGGGTAACAATTGTATTTATTTATTTTGTATTTTATGTAACCTTTATTTAACTAGGCAAGTCAGTTAATTAAGAACAAATTCTTATTTACAAAGACGGCCTACCAAAAGTCAAAAGGCCTCCTGCGGGGACGGCGGCCTGTGATTTAAAAGAAATAATAAATACAATATAAATATATGAAAAAACACACATCACAACAAGAGAGACAACACAACACTACATAAAGAGAGACCTAAGACAACAACATAGCAAGGCAGCAACACATGACAACACAGAATGGTAACAACACAACATAACAACAACATGGTAGCAACACAACACGGTAGCAGCACAAAACATGGTACAAACATTATTGGGCACAGTCTACAGCACAAAGGTCAAGAAGGTAGAGACAACAATATATCACACAAAGCAGCCACAACTGTCAGTAAGAGTGTCCATGATTGAGTCTTTGAATGAAGAGACTGAAATAAAACTGTCCAGTTTGAGTGTTTGCAGTCGCTACCTGCAGCGAACTGAAAAGAGGAGCGCCCCAGGGATGTGTGTGCTTTGGGGACCTTTAACTGAATGTGACTGGCAGAACGGGTGTTGCATGTGGAGGTTGAGGGCTGCAGTAGATATCTCAGATAGGGGGCAGTGAGGCCTAAGAGGGTTTTATAAATAAGTATCAACCATACAGAGATTACCAGTTTACAGAGGAGTATAGAGTGCAGTGTTGTGTCCTATAAGGAGCATTGGTGAAAAATCTGATGGCCGAATGGTAAAGAACATCTAGCTGCTCAAGAGCACCCTTACCTGACGAACTATAAATTATGTCTCCATAATCTAGCATGGGTAGGATGGTCATCTGAATCAGGGTTAGATTGGCAGCTGGGGTGAAAGAGGAGTGATTACGATAGAGGAAACCAAGTCTAGATGTAACTTTAGCCTGCAGCTTTGATATGTGCTGAGAGAAGGATAATGTACCGTCTAGCCATACTCCCAAGTACTTGTATGAGGTGACTACCTCAAACTCTAAACCCTCAGAGGTAGTAATAACACTTGTGGGAAGAGGGGCATTATTTTTACCAAACCACATGACCTTTGTTTTGGAGGTGTTCAGAACAAGGTTAAGGGTAGAGAAAGCTTGTTGGACACTAAGAAAGCTTGTTGTGGAGCAATTAACACAAAATCCGGGGAGGGGCCAGCTGAGTATAAGACTGTATCATCTGCATATAAATGGATGAGAGAGCTTCCTACTGCTTGAGCTATGTTGTGGATGTAAATTGAGAGGAGCGTGGGGTCTAGGCTTGAGCCTTGGGATACTCACTTGGTGACAGGCAGTGGCTGAGACAGCATATTTTCTGACTTTATACACTGCACTCTTTGAGAGAGGTAGTTAGCAAACCAGGCCAAAGACCCCTCAGAGACACCAATACTCCTTAGCCCACTAGAATGGAATGGTCTACCGTATCAAAAGCTTTGGCCAAGTTGATAAAAATAGCAGCACAATATTGCTTAGAATCAAGGGCAATAGTGACATCAATGAGGACCTTCAAGGTTGCAGTGACAGATCCATAACCTGAGCGGAAACCAGATTGCATACCAGAGCGAATACTATAGATATAAAGAAAGCAAGTCAGTAGATTATTGACAAGTTTTCCAACACTTTTGATAAACATGGCGAAATAGAAAAAGGCCTATAACAGTTAGGATCATCTTGATCTCCTCCTTTAAATAAAGGATTTAAAGGAGGACTTCTACAGATGCACAATCGAGAGCATCCTGTCGGGCTGTATCACCGCCTGGTATGGCAACTGCTCCGCCCACAACCGTAAGGCTCTCCAGAGGGTAGTGAGGTCTGCACAACGCATCACCGGGGGCAAACTACCTGCCCTCCAGGACACCTACACCACCCGATGTCACAGGAAGGCCATAAAGATCATCAAGGATAACAACCACCCGAGCCACTGCTTGTTCACCCCGCTATCATCCAGAAGGTCAGAACAGGTGCATCAAAGCAGGGACCGAGAGACTGAAAAACAGTTTCTATCTCAAGGCCATCAGACTGTTAAACAGCCACCACTAACATTTAGTGGCTGCTGCCAACATACTGACTCAACTCCAGCCACTTTAATAATGGGAATTGATGTTTATTTATGTAAAAATATATCACTAGTGTCACGTTCTGACCCTAGTTCTTTTGTTATTTCTTTGTTTTAGTGTGGTCAGGGCGTGAGTTGGGTGGGTAATCTATGTTCGCTTGTCTATGTTGGTTTTTTCGTTTGGCCTGGTATGATTCTCAATCAGAGGCAGGTGTCGTTAGTTGTCTCTGATTGAGAATCATACTTAGGTAGCCTTTTTCCACCTGGGTTTCTGGGGTTGTTATTCCTGTTTAGTGTTTGTGTGTTTCACGTTACGGGACTGTTTTGGTTTTCATTTTGTTTCACTTTGTTAGTTTATATTTGTCGTATTCCATTCTTATTAAAAGTCATTATGGATACGTACCACGCTGCGCATTAGTCTTCCGATCCTTCCTACTACTACTCATCAGGGAGGAAGAGAGAAAGCCGTTACAACTAGCCACTTTAAACAATGCCACTAAAATAATGTTTACATACCCTAACATTACTCATCTCATATGTATATGTAATACTGTACTCTATATTCATCTACTGCATCTTGCCATCTTTATGTAATACATGTATCACTAGCCACTTTAAACTATGCCACTTTATGTTTATATACCCTACATAACTCATCTCATATGTATATACTGTACTCTATACCATCTACTGCATCTTGCCTATGCCGTTCTGTACCATCACTCATTCATATCTTTATGTACATATTCTTTATCCCTTTACACTTGTGTGTATAAGGTAGTAGTTGTGGAATTGTTAGGTTAGATTACTCGTTGGTTATTACTGCATTGTCGGAACTAGAAGCACAAGCATTTCGCTACACTCGCATTAACATCTGCTAACCATGTGTATGTGACAAATAAAAATTTMATTTGATTGATTTGATTTCGATGAACTGTGGCTGCCTTTAAAGCAATGGGAACCTCCCCAGAAAGGAGAGACAGGTTAAAAAGGTTGGAGATTGGATTGGTGATGAAAGGGGCAGCAACCTTAAAGAAGAAAGGGTCTAAACCATCTGACCCAGGTGGTTTTCTGGGGTCAAGTTTAAGGAGCTCGTTTAGCACCTCGGACTCAGTGACTGCAGGGAGAAACTTTGTAGCGGGACAGGGGAAAAAGAGGGAGAAGCATTGGGGATAGTCACATTAGAAGGGGTGGGAGCCTAGGAAATGTTGGACGGGCAAGGAGGCATGGCTGTGTCAAATAGGAATACTGACTTCATGAAGTGGTGATTAAAGAGCTCAGCCATGTGATTCTTGTCAGTAACAACCACATCATCAACATTAAGGGACATGGGCAGCTGTGAGGAGGAGGGTTTATTCTCCAGGTCTTTAACCGTTTTCCAGAACTTCTTGTGGTTAGACCCAAAGAGAGAGAACTGCTCCTGAAAGTAACTAACTTTTGCCTTCTGGATAGCCTGAGGGCACTTATTTCTCATTTGCCTGAACGATAGCCAGTCAGTTTGAATATGCGTTTGCCGAGCCTTTTGCCAAATGCAATTCTTGAGGTGGAGTAACTCAGCAAGATCACGGTCGAACCAGGGGCTGAACCTGTTTTTAATTCAAATGTTCTTTATGGAGGCGTGTTTATTAACAATACCACTGAAAATATAAAAAAAGAAGGTCCAAGCGTCTTCGACAGAGGGGATCAAGCTGATTCTATACCATTTTACAGAGGCCAGGTCATGAAGGAAGGCGTGCTCATTAAAGTTTTTTAGCAAGCATCTATGACAAATCAGGACAGGTCGGTTCACTGAGCAACCACTATGAACACATGCTGTAAAACAGTGATCACTAAGGTCATTACACAAAACAACAGACTGATACCTATCAGGATTATTTGTGAGGATCACATCGAGGAGAGTAGCCTTTTCTGGGTGTTTGGAGTCATACCTTGTGGGATTGGTGATAATCTGAGAAGGATTTAGGGAGTCCCATTGATTTAGGACTTGGTCAGGTGGTTTAAGTATGTCCCAGTTTAGGTCACCTAGCAGGACACATTCAGACTTAGTGTAAGGGGCCAGGAGAAAGCTTAGGGCAGGTAGAGTACAGACCGGTGCTGATGGAGGACGATAGCACCCAGCAACAATTAACAAAGAGCGATTTTAAATTTTAATGCTTAAAACCAATAAAATCAAATTGTTTGGGGACAGACTTGGTGGAGACAACCGAGCACTGAATATGATCCTTGGTAAAGATTGCCACTCCCCCACTTTTGGAAGATCTGTCTTGCCGAAAAAGGTTATGACCAGAAAGGTTAACCTCTAATTCCTCCCAAACCCGGATCCGGGAGCACCCCCCACAGTAAAAAAGCTGACTAGCATAGCCTAGCATAGCGTCACAAGTAAATACTAGCATCTAAATATCATTAAATCACAAGTCCAAGACACCAGATGAAAGATACACATCTTGTGAATCCAGCCATAATTTCTGATTTTTAAAATGTTTTACAGGGAAGACACAATATGTAAATCTATTAGCTAACCACGTTAGCAAAAGACACCACGTTTTTTACTCCACCAGTTTTTTACTCCATCAGTAGCTATCACAAATTCGACCAAATAAATATATATATATAGCCACTAACCAAGAAACAACTTCATAAGATGACAGTCTGATAACATATTTATTGTATAGCATATGTTTTTTAAGAAAAATTTGCATATTTCAGGTATAAATCACAGTTCTACATTGCAGCTGCAATCTGAAATAGTGCCGAAGCTGCCAGAATAATTACAGAGACCAACGTCAAATACCGAATTACTCATCTTAAAACATTTCTGAAAAATACACAGCGTACAGCAAATGAAAGCCCAACATCTTGTGAATCCAGCCAATATGTCCGATTTTTTAAGTGTTTTACAGCGAAAACACAATATAGCATTATATTAGCTTAGCACAATAGCCAGAAACACAAGCAATTTACCAGCAGCACAGGTTAGCGATCGTAACAATACAGCAAAAGAATATATAATTTGGACTAACCTTGATATACTTCGTCAGATGACAGTCCTGTAACATCATATTACACAATGCATATAGGTTTTGTTCGAAAATGTGCATATTTAGCAGCACAAATGTGGTTATACAATGTGATCAGTGGCAACAGGTCATGCATTCTGGCCGGCGCCATCTTGGAAAGGCACTAATCTAATCAATAATAATCGTAAACTTGACTAAAAAAATACAGGTTGGACAGCAAATGAAAGATGCATTAGTTATTAATGCAACCGCTGAGTTTGATTTTTTAAATTAACGTTACTAGACATACAGTGTGCGTTACGGCCAGACTAGTGCCGCAATAATGGCGGAAAAATGCGTTTACATTTTTCCACATATATACGGAATAACATCATAAATAGCTCTTACTTTTGGACGAGCTTCCATCAGAATCTTGGGCAAGTGGTCCTTTGTCCAAAGAAATCGTTGCTTGGTTGTAAAATGTCGTCTTCAACTTCGGAATTGCAGCTAACATTAGCTATGTGGCCCACAACATGCCCAAATGTTCAAAGCGCAAACTAAGGAAATTCGAAAATAGCAATATACTCGCATAACTGATATAACTCGGTTTAAAATAACTTCGTTATGATGTTTCTACAACAACTATATCGAATTAAATTACAGACGGATATATCTAAGGCTGATAATTGAGCGTTTCAAAATGCCATCCTGAGGTCTTGCTTTGCGTAATTGACGAATGTCGAAAAGAGAGCTCCCTTCGTTCCTTGGCCTTTATAACTCTGAGAACTACGTAGAAACTCCATTCCACTTCTCATTGGTTACTGACATCCAGGGGAAGGCGGGTGCAGTTCATGTCGACCCATAGGATACATACAGAGCTTTAAACTGATCTGAGAACAGAGCCTCGTTTTCAGACCTTCGCAGTTCCTGTCATGAATTTCGCTGCAGAAAGAGTTCTGGTTCACCCACAGACATAATTCAAACGGTTTTAGAAACTAGAGATTGTCTTCTATCCAATAGTAATAATAATATGCATATTGTACGAGCAAGAATTGAGTACGAGGCAGTTTAATTTGGGAACGATAAATGTCCAAGTTGAAACAGCACCCCCTGTAGTGTCAAGAGGTTTAACATCAGTATTCAAAACACTCTTTCTTAACCATGTCTCAGTAATGACCAACACATCTGGATTGGAGCTGTGAACCCACACTTTCAATTTATCCATTTTAGGTAATAAGCTTCTAGTGTTAACGTGAAGAAAATCCAGGCTTTTACGAGAGCAGAAAGCAGTGAAACAGATACCGGAGCACAAGTCAGAATTGGGGCTGGCAACAGTAGATGGGCCAGGGTGTACATGCACATTTCCAGATATCATCAACAGTAATACAATCAAGGCACGGCATAGTACAGGGAGAGCTCTGCAGTGCTCATTTTTTACATCTGAATGTGCATCAGATGGCAACAAGATCATTTTGTACAGCAATTTCATCAGGAAACATGAATACAAAGCCGGCGAGAGGTGGTTAGAATAGGATGGGAGGCCAAAAGTCTGTGTAACCAATACAGAGTCAAAGTCCCGAGTGTGGGAACAAACAGTCTGTCCCACGGTTGGGTAAAGAAAGTTTGTAGTCAATTAAGTATGCAGGAGTCATGAGGCAAATAGAAAAATAGCAAAATGCACAAGAAATGTTTTAAATATATAACGACTTGGGGCTAGCCATTGTAAGTTCAGAGTCACACACCCCAACAGTGCGTTTGTGCTGGAGGCAAGCGGAA
This sequence comes from Salvelinus sp. IW2-2015, assembly GCF_002910315.2. Lineage (NCBI taxonomy): Eukaryota > Metazoa > Chordata > Actinopteri > Salmoniformes > Salmonidae > Salvelinus > Salvelinus sp. IW2-2015. Next base: position 3,663,361 of record NC_036839.1, read on the forward strand.
GCTCGGGGGAGAGGGGTGAGTGTGGTGGAGGTACCTGTACCAGGCAGGGGGAGACAGGCCAGGGCAAATGGTGAACATATCACCAGGTGGAATCCAAGCAGCAGTGCAGCAAGCAAGGGGAGTAGGTGTCACACCCACTTGGGAGAAGCTTTTATTTCTGGAGGCAGGACGCTTCAAAGACTCCTGACACTTGTTGGGCCCAAAAGCCTTCTACTTCACACCTTAGTGCTAATTGAATTTGTATCTGGCTCAGTTCCAGGTTGGGACGGTGTGCTCAGGTCTCTGCTGTTTGTTGGCTAGAGCACCTTCCGTATAGCTTGGAAAAATAAAACCTTGGAAGCAGTAATCTCGCCGGTTAATTTTGGTCAAAAATTATGTTGTAGGTTTGGAGTTTTGATCTGTAGCGAAGGCCATGCTGAAGAGGGTAGCATCCTGCATATGTACCTGTTGAAAAATCCAAGTTTATCTAACTCCAAATCTATCCTTTTGTAAAAAAACATGTTGAAAAATGTGAGAGCTCACATCAAGCTGTGTCTCTCTCTGAGGGGGGAGTGTCCAATTAAATACCTGACTGTGATTGTTTTTTAATAGGATGGTCAAAAAGAAACAAAAATAGATATGATAAAAGTGTGTCGTAATAATTTTATACTTAAAGGTCCAATGCAGCCGTTTTTTATATCATTATCTGGGTAACAACTAAGTACCTTGCTTTGATTGTTTTCAAATAAAATGTTAAAAAATAAACAAAAATAGAGCAATTTCTCAAGCAAGAATTTTGCTTGGACTGTCTGGGAGTGTGGTCTGAATGATGAGGGGAAAACTGAAAACTAGCTGTTATTGGCATAGAGGTTTGGCACTATCTCTCTTATTTGTCTATTAAGAACAAGTGTATCTTTAATTCTAAGTAAAACATGTATCTTTCATCAAAGTTTATGATGAGTATTTCCCGTTATTTGATGTGGCTCTCTGCAATTTCTCCGGATATTTTGGAGACATTTCTGAACATGGCGCCAATGTAAACTGACACAGTGGTTGCATTAAGGAGAAGCATATCTTTAAATCTGTGAATAACACTTGTATCTTTGATTAATGTTTATTATGAGTACTTCTGTGATTTGATGTGGCTCTCTGCAAATTCACGGGATGTTTTGGAGGCAAAGACAAATGTAAACTGAGCTTTTTGGATATAAATATGAACTTGATCGAACAAAACATACATGTATTGTGTAACATGTTGTCCCGGGAGTGTCATCTGATGAAGAATATCAAAGGTTAGTGATTCATTTTATCAATATTTCAGCTTTTTGTGACTCCTCTCTTTGGTTGGAAAATCGCTGTATGCTTTCTGTGACTAGTTGCTGACCTAACATAATGATATGTTCTGCTTTCGCCGAAGACCTTTTTTGAAATCGGATACTGTGGTTGGATTAACGAGAACTTTATCATTAAAATGGTGTCTGATACTTGTATGTTTGAGAAAATTGAATTATGAGATTTCTGTTGATTTGAATTTGGCGCCCTGCAATTTCATTGGCTGTTGGCGAGGGGTTCCGGATAGACAGGTTAATGTCTCATTGAATTGGTCAAGAAGCTCGGCAGTGCTATTCGTGAAAACAAAACTCAGAATGTTGAAATATTGCTCAGACATGGGATCAGTAGGGGGTAGGAATTGGCAGTGAAACTAAAATGACTGATTAAACCTGTCATGTTTGGGAGAAAGTTTGAAGGACTTTGACAAGCCATCTGCTCAGCCGGACGTTCTGTCTAGCTGATTGTTTTCACACCTGAGTGTGTTAGATCATGTTGAAGCCGTGATGAACAGGAACCAGTCCAGTTCAAGAAAATACACATGTTATGGTAAGTCACAGTGACACTATAGTGTTATATAGCATTGTAATGTGTCAGTTTAACTACAAGTACTATACCAGATATACTGACACTTATTTGAAAGAAAATGTTTCATTTCTCACATTGTCTCTCTCTCCATCTCCTTTTTCCCTCCTCACTCTATCTTACACTCTCTCGACTTCCCTTTGATCGCATGTATGTAGGCGATTAGTCGTGTGGAAGCAATAGATCCCGTGTGGAGAGGGAGCCATGTTCCTGATAACATAGTTTACTCATGTCACGGCTTTTCCAAATATCTATGCTGTCATGGTTCAAGATGAATAGAAACACGTCTGCTTGTGAATATGAACTGCGGTTGAGTTCAGATGTAAGAGGTGATTTACGCCCTTGTGAAAGATGTACACAAATACCTTTTGTCTGTTAAAGAGCTGCAACATAATAACAAAACCCCTCTGCATCTCACTGCCAAAGCCGTTGCACGCTGCTTTGGGGGAAATAAAGCTGCATTTTGATTTCGGATAAACAAAACTAAGAGTGTGTGAAGGTGTGTTGGAGCAGCGGTATCACTATTCTCATTGTGTTCTCTTCTGGAAAACGAGAGATTTGATTGTTCAAAGCCTGATGCAGCCACACGAGTGTCATCTTTTAACTACGATTGGAGTTCAATACTGGATGATCCATCGTCACGCACGCATGCCCGAACACACGAAGACAGACACACAGACAGAGACACGCACACATACACACACCTACAGATGTGAGAGGAGAGAGAAAAACAACTGTGTATCCCAAGAAGATGGATTTCCTGCATTATTCAAGTTACCATCTATCTACTGCTAGACGTAGCCTACCTTATAGCCAGCTGCTGAGGGTCAGAAGTATATGTAATATTGACAATTATCCAACAACTTCTTATCATAATCCTTATAGGCAAACTGACCACAAATGGTGGCTTGTTTTTCAAATTCATTGTTCGGTAAAGTACACTACTCAAAAAAATAAAGGGAACACTTAAACAACACAATGTAACTCCAAGTCAATCACACTTCTGTGAAATCAAACTGTCCACTTAGGAAGCAACACTGATTGACAATAAATTTTCACAGGGGCTGCCAAATGCCAATAGACAACAGGTGGATATTATAGGCAATTAGCAAGACACCCCCAATAGAGGATGGTTCTACAGGTGGTGACCACAGACCACTTCTCAGTTCCTATGCCTCCTGGCTGATGTTTTGGTCACTTTTGAATGCTGGCGGTGCTTTCACTCTAGTGTAGCATGAGACGGAGTCTACAACCCACACAAGTGGCTCAGGTAGTGCAGCTCATCCAGGATGGCACATCAATGCGAGCTGTGGCAAGAAGGTTTGCTGTGTCTGTCAGCGTAGTGTCCAGAGCAGGAGGCGCTATCAGGAGACAGGCCAGTACATCAGGAGACGTGGAGGAGGCCGTAGGAGGTCAACAACCAGCAGCAGGACCGCTACCTCCGCCTTTGTGCAAGAAAGAGCAGGAGGAGCACTGCCAGAGCCCTGCAAAATGACCTCCAGCAGGCCACAAATGTGCATGTGCTGCTCAAACGGTCAGAAACAGACTCCATGAGGGTGGTATGAGGGCCCGACGTCCACATGGTGGGGGTTGTGCTTACAGCCCAACACCGTGCAGGACGTTTGGCATTCGCCAGAGAACACAAGATTGGCAAATTCGCCACTGGCGCCCTGTGCTCTTCACAGATGAAAGCAGGTTCACACTGAGCACATGTGACAGACGTGACAGAGTCTGGAGACGCCGTGGAGAACGTTCTGCTGCCTCCAACATCCTCCAGCATGACCGGTTTTGGCGGTGGGTCTGTCATGGTGTGGGGTGGTATTTCTTTGGGGGGCCTCCATGTGCTCGCCAGAGGTAGCCTGACTGCCATTAGGTACGAGATGAGATCCTCAGACCCCTTGTGAGACCATTTGCTGGTGCGGTTGGCCCTGGGTTCCTCCTAATGCAAGACAATGCTAGACCTCATGCGGCTGGAGTGTGTCAGCAGTTCCTGCAAGAGGAAGGCATTGATGCTATGGACCGCCCGTTCCCCAGACCTGAATCCAATTGAGCACATCTGGGACTCATGTCTCGCTCCATCCACCAACGCCACGTTGCACCACAGACTGTCCAGGAGTTGGCGGATGCTTTAGTCCAGGTCTGGGAGGAGATCCCTCAGGAGACCATCCGCCACCTCATCAGGAGCATGCCCAGGCGTTGTAGGGAGGTCATACAGGCACGTGGAGGCCACACACACTACTGAGCCTCATTTGACTTGTTTTAAGACATTACATCAAAGTTGGATCAGCCTGTAGTGTGGTTTTCCACTTTAATTTTGAGTGTGACTCCAAATCCAGACCTCCATGGGTTGATAAATTTGATTTCCATTGATAATTTTTGTGGATTTTGTTGTCAGCACATTCAACTATGTAAAGAAAAACGATTTAATAAGAATATTTCATTCATTCAGATCTAGGATGTGTATTTTAGTGTTCCCTTTATTTTTTGAGCAGTGTATGTAATGGTACACGGACATCTTATGACCCCTAAGCCTGCCCCTCCTAATGATCAACATACTATATTTGTGACTACTTTTCCCCCTCTCTCTCATGCTGTTAAATCTTCCATTAAAAAGCATGAGCATGTTCGGTCTACGGACCCCTCTGTGTGGGGGCTTTTCAGAATATGCCTCGATTAGCTTTTAAACGTGCTAGAAACCTAAGGGACAGCCTGGTAAGAGCTGATGAATATGCACCCCCTCAGCATTTTCTATGTCATAATTGTGTGAACTGTAATGCAATGATCAAGGGTAATTTCTCTTTTCACCCTGATACGGGAAAGAAACTTTATGTCACGGTAGAATTTCCTGTAAAACGGAATTTGTGGTCTATATTACTGAAGTGTCCACGTAGCTATTATTATGTTGGAAAGTCTGAAGAGAAGTATAAAGTTTGTATTACAGAGCACAAGAGCAACATAAGAACTGGGTAACAACAAGTCCCCTGTAGCCAAACACTTGAATGCAGACATGACGTGTGCCAACTGAGGTTCCAGGGCATAGAAGTTGTACAGACACTTAAGAGAGGAGCTGATAGAGAAAAATGTATGTTACAGAGAGATTCATATACTGTCCATGACTTACAAACAGGGAGCACTAGGGGCCTTAACGAAGAACTCCTGTTAGGTTGCTTCCTGTGAGCAACAGTTGCGCTTTTCTTTGTTTATTATAATTTTTATTTTGAAGCTCTTGTGAAAAACAATAGAAAATGTACAGTATGTAAATATGAATATAATGATTGTGAAAAAAAGAAAGAAGAAGTAATACAATGTGACGTCATCTATAAATATGGGTGGATGTCTCTTGTTTTCCGATCTCTGACAAAGGCTGTCCCTGAAACGCGTCCGTTTGTTTTGACCTCTGCTGCTAAAAAAATAAGACAAACTTAAAGGGATATTTCGTTTTTTAGCATGTTAGACCTAATTTTCCACAAACATTGGCTTCAGAAAGTATTCACAACCTTTGACCTTTTCAAAATGTTGTGTTACAGCCTGATTTTAAAATGGATTGAATTTAGATTTTTTGGGTCACTTGCCAACACATTTCAAAAAACATAATTACACTTTCACATTATGGGGCATAATGTGAAAGTGTAATTATGTTTTTTGAAATGTTTACAAAATAATTAAAAATGAAAAGCTGAAAGGTCTTGAGTCAATAAGTATTCCATCTCTTTGTTATGGCAAGCCTAAATAAGTTCAGGAGTAAAAATGTGCTTAACAAGTCACAACAAGTTGCATGGACTCACTCTGTGTGCAATAATAGTGTTTAACATTATTTTTCAATGACTACCTCATTTCTGTACCCCACACATACAATAATCTGTAACGTCTCTCAGTTGATTAGTGAATTTCAAACACAGATTCAACCACAAAGACCAGGTAGGTTTTCCATTGTCTTGCAAAGGGCAGATAAAAAAGCAGATGTTTAATATCCTTTTGAGCATGGTACATTTCTTAATTAGACTTTGGATGGTGTACACCCAGTCACTACATACATGCATCCTTCCTAACTTAGTTGCCGGTGAGGAACGAAACCACTCAGGGATTTCACCAATGGGGATTTTAAAACAGTTACAAAGTTTAATGGCTGTTAAAGGAGAAAACTGAGGATGGATCAACAACATTGTTGTTACTCCACAATACAAACCTAATTGACACAYWGAAAAGAAGGAAGCCCGTAAAGTATACAAATATTCCAAAAAATGCATCCTGTTTGCAACAAGGCACTAAAGTAATACTGCAAAACGTGTGGCAAAAAAATTCACTTTTTGTCCTGAATACAAAGTTGTATGTTGGGGCAAATCCAAAACAACACATTACTGAGTACCGCTCTCCATCTTTTCAAGCATAGTGGTGGCTGCATAATACAATGGGGATGCTTGTAATCGTTAAGGACTGGGAGTTTTTCAGGATGAAAAATAAATGGAATGCGCACAGGCAAAATACTTGAGGGAAACCTGACTCAGTCTGTTTTCCACCAGACACTGGGAGATTAACCTGTTAGTGTGTAGGGGGCGCTATTTTCACTTTGGGAAAAAATCGTGCCCAAATGAAATGGCCTTGTACTCTGTTCTAGATCGTACAATATGCATATTATTATTACTATTGGATAGAAAACACTCTCTAGTTTCTAAAACCGTTTGAATTATGTCTGTGGGTGAAACAGAACTCGACTTAGAGCAATTTTCCTATGTGTATGTCAGAATTCAGAATTGTACTGGCTGTTCTGAGACCTGTGTATTAATTTGCCTGTCCTCTATTGGTTGAGATGCACTGCATACGCCTTCCCCTGGGTGTCAGCGAATAGGGAGACTTGAAATGGACTCTCTGCGTAGTTCCCAAAGGTTATAAATTGATTGGAATCACGGTGGCCATTCTTTTGGATCTTCGCTCGGGCGCAAAGAGGAGCTTTGCGTATCGTTGTGGAAGCTCTGGTTTTAGCTCCTTAGATAATTCCGGTCATGTTTTTATTCGATATAAGCTTTAAAGACATCATAATCTTGTTATTTTGAACCAAATTATTTCAGTTTATTGCGATTTTCTGGCATTTCTTTGTGACGCACTTTCAAGAGTTGGACACTTTTCCTGTACATGCCGAACGTTAGTGGCCATTTCGACAGGACAAGAGGACATCTTTCGACCAAAAGACGATTAGACCGGAGAAAGGACACATTGCCCAAGATTCTGATGGAAGCTCAGCTAATAGTAAGAACTATTTATGCTGATAAATCGTTGTTCTGTTGAAAAATGTTAAACGCATAAGCTGCCATTTTTTTGGGGGTAGCTTCGCTTTGGCGCAACTTGTATTGCGCAGTAAGGTTAATTTTAAAAATGTAATTCAGCGATTGCATTAAGAACTAATTTGTCTTTCAAATGCTGTCCACGCTGTATTTTTTTGTCAAGTTTATGATTATTTAATGATTAGACTAAGTCACTCTCCAAGATGGCGNATATGCACATTTTCGAACAAACTCTATATGCATTGTGTAATATGATGTTACAGGACTGTCATCTGAAGAATTCTGAGAAGGTTAGTGAAAAAATTAATATATTTTGGTGGCGATAACGTTATCACCCCTTTTGCATTGATTCAATGCTGGGGTGATGTTAGCTCATGTGGTATGCTAATATAACGATATATTGTGTTTTCGCTGTAAAACACTTAGAAAATCTGAAATATTGTCTGGATTCACAAGATCTGTGTCTTTCGATTGCTGTAGGCTGTGTATTTTTCTGAAATGTTTTAGGTAATTTTATTATTGACGTCGGTCTCTGTAATTATTCCGGCTGCTTCCAACGCTATTTCAGATTGCAGCTGCAATGTACAACTGTGATTTATACCTGAAAAATGCACATTTTTCAAAAAAAAAATATCCTATACCATAAATATGTTATCAGACTGTCATCTTATGAAGTTGTTTCTTGGTTAGTGGCTATATATATCTTTATTTAGTCGAATTAGTGATAGCTACTGATGCAGGAAAAAAAATGGTGGACAAAAAAAAGTTGTGTCTTTTGCTATGGTGGTTAGCTAATAGAAATACATATTTTGTCTTCCCTGTAAAACATTAAAAAAATCGGAAATGATGGCTGGATTCACAAGATCTGTATCTTTCATTTGGTGTCTTGGACTTGTGATTTCATGAACATTTGATTATATGATATCCCTGTGGCTTTAGGCTAGGCTATGCTAGTCAGCTTTTTTGATGGGGGGGATCCCGGATCCGGGTTTGTGACTCTATAAAGGTTATGCCCAGCTACAATAACTTCTACATCAAGATATGCGGTCCAGTGTGGTTCCTTGAGAGCAGTCGTAGTTTCGGCTTGAGGGGGAATTTACACGAATGTGATGATAACCGAAGCTAATTCTCTTGGGAAGTAATGCGTTCGGCATTTGATTGGGATGTATTCTAGATCGGGTAAACAAAACGACTTGAGTTTCTTTTTGTTACCAGAATCACACCATGTATGGTTAATCATGAAAAGTACKCCCTTGCCTTTCTTCCTCCCAGAGAGGTCTTTGTTTCTATCTGCACAATGTACTGAGAACCCAGCTGGCTATATGGACAGTGACAGTATGTCCGGAGAGATCCATGATTCCGTGAAACAGAGTATGTTACAGTCCCGGATGTCTCTCTGGAAGGAGATCCTCACCCTGAGCTCGTCTACTTTATTGTCCAGGGACTGAACATTAGCGAGTAATATACTCAGAAGCAGTGGATGGTGTGTACGCCTCTTGAGTTGGACTAAATGTCCACTCCGAATACCTCTTCTCCGCCGGCGACGTCTTGAAGCAGCCTCTGGGATAAGTTAAATCGCCTTGGAGGGTACGAACAAAGGATCCACTTCAGGAAAGTAGTGTTTCTGGTTGCAATGCTGTTGAGTTACTGTCTGAAATCCAAAAATTCATTCCGGCTGAACGTAATAACGCAAAAAACGTTCTGGGCTAATAATGTGAGAAATACCAAAAAAATGAACTTAGGAAGATAAGGAGCTATTAACAGAGCTACCATGTTATTAATCGGCTCAGTCTTCTACTCACCTGTCCATGTCTCTAGTGGTTCCTCTCTCTTTTGTGTTCTCTCTTTCTTTCTCACAGGAAGAGAGGCACAATGTGGTGAGAGAGATGGAGAGAGAAAATGCACAAGGTGTAACAGAGATACTGCGTAAGAGAGGGTGAAGAAATGGAGAGAAAGACAATGACCTTTCTGATTGATAATCAATGGCCTCTCGCTCCCATGTCTCGTGTTTCTATTCTAGGGTTATGTTTTAATGTCCCTCCCTGCTTTACTGTCGTCATTAAAAGATCGTGTTTCTCTCAAACAGCTTTTTAATTTAGCCTAATGATTTTTGCATAATATATCAGATACGTAGTAAGCTCCCGGGAACAGGCCTTCCCTTCAAGGTGCCTTTATAGTGAATAGCGCTGAGGTTTGGGAGATTATTGTTTTTGTGTTGTTTTGTGTGTTTTCTTGAGTATTAGGTATTTTCCTTATTTTTCAAGATTTTTTGATGAAAGCCCCCCCCCCCCCCCACACACACACATCTTCAATCTCATTTGACATAAATGTCTTGAGAGATGTGTTCTGTTGGTGGTGAGTAAAATGCAGCTATTACTTTTTCACCCACAAGCAAACAAAAAACTCAGTTTTATTGAACTGTCTTGAAATGGGTCCATATGTTCTATCTGAGCTGAGTGAAGTGTAATATGTGTAATATGCAGCCATAAACTCAGGCAGTATCAAGACATGAACACACGAAAACACATAAACACACAGGCACACATGCATGCACGCACACAAAATACTCACACCCTCCAGTGAGAGTGAGTGCAACAGACAGGTCCTATTCCCTGATCAACAGTCATCCCGTCGTCCTCATCCCAACATGATCACTGCCTGTCATTAGTGTGTTACCAAGTTAATTATTTAACCGTGCACATGTAAGGAGTTGACTAACCACAACAGACTCCACGCCAGGCAAAGCACTTTCATGTGCCGAGCGACGCACTGACAGAAAATGGTGAAACGGACTCTTGGAATGAATAAGTCAATTGATCAGAGAAAATATAAACAATAAAAACAAAAAACAAGCGGGTGCAATGACAACGTCATTTCGTGCTCTGCTTCAATCCCAATCAAATGAAAAGAGAATCTTAATGTGTGTGTCTACGCAGCATTGATGTGTTCTTGTTCTCTCTCTGATAGGACCGTGACATGGTGGAGGCAATATGTCTGACAATATCTGTATTCCAGTCTAGGGCTGCCACTCAAACTGAGCCTAGTTTCCACTGGATCTATTAGAGAAGCTCTTTGTGGGAACTGATAACTTTGTATGGAGAAGATTATATCAGGGCTTTGTGCGTGCGTGCGTGCGTGCATGTGTGTGTTTGCCTGTGGTGTGAGCATGCATGAACATGCGTGCATGCATGTGTGCTCGCGTGCGGCATGTGTTTGTGCATGTGCGCAGTTATGTGTGTGTGTGCATGTGTGTAATGTATGCATGTCAGAACTCAAAAGCCTTGCAATCACCAGTGAGTGAAGGCTCAACAAGGCTATTCCCCACCACTGAGCATTGTGAAGCTGTGGCAGCTGCTACTTAAGACAACATCACACACAAAGTGGGTAAACACAGTTTGGACATGTTTTCAATATGATTACATTAGAACAAGTGGCGTTTGATAGAAAAGGCTAATATTCAAGCCATGCAAATCATCAATCACGGGGAAAGGGCCTATTAATTATTCAATAAAACAGTCTAATTCAAGAATCAATGTTGGGGAGCGGGCGAAGCGAGGGATGAGGGGGCTTCCAGCAGAGAACAAGTGCGGGTAATATAAAGGAATAAGGAATTACCCCTTCTCACTGAGCTGTGGCTGGCCTCATCCCGAGCTGTCAAAAACAACTGCTGCTCCATCGTTTCATCTTGCCAAGTTTAAAAGATGATTTTGGGAACAGTTCATTTTCCTTCGCCAAACTCGTTAGCTCTTTGTTGCTCATTAGTTCATGGGTTCATCTATCTCTCGGTGTCTCTCTCCTCCCTTTTGTCCCCATCTTCCTTCTTTCTTGTTCTTCGAAGTTGTCGTTATGGCGCTTACAGCCGCCTCGCTCTTATGCCAGTTTCAAGTTTGGAATTGTGGCTTCTGATCTTCAGCAATTACCAACTGGGCCAAATCTCTTTCTTGGGAATTCATTATTTACGTTCAATTAAACAAATTCATCAAGGGATGCCTAGTACAGCAGCCTAGTACAGCATGTTGTCTCTATCTCTGCCGTAACAAAGCCGGAGAGCAGAGACAAAATATTGGCTCTCTCAATCAGACCTAAAACAAAGTTCCAGCCAGCACACCTCAAAGCTGCTCCTTACAGGTCTCCAATATACAGGTCTGAAACCACCTTCGAAGTTCATTAATATCCATGATTAATGTATTTAATGGGGTGTAGGTCAGTGTTCAAAGTTTATAGTCCTGTGTAATTTAATTTGGAACTAAGTAACAGGGAACTCATTGTGTGTAAGGCGTGCGTACTGGCGGTAGAGAAGTCAGGCACAGAGCGGGCTCCTGGAGTGGGCCAGCCACCACCAGCCTCAGGAGAGACACATGGAACGAGGGGTTAATACGGTAATCGGGGGGAAGCTGTAACCTATAACAAACTTCCTTCCCTCTCATAAGGACTTTAAATAGCCCCACAAACCGTGGACCCAGAGTTCTCCTTTTGGTGCAGCGCGGTCCGCTGAAGGTGAACACGGACAACTTCCCACGTCTCCTCCGCACGCCTGAACCAGTTGTCCACCGCAGGAGCCTCGGTCTGACTCTGATGCCAAGGTGCCAGAACCGGCTGGTACCCCAGTACGCACTGGAAAGGAGAGAGGTTAGTGGAGGAGTGGTGAAGCAAGGTCTGTGCCATCTCGGCCCAGGGCACGAACGCCGCCCACTCCCCCGGCCGGTCCTGGCAATAGGACCGCAGAATCCTGCCCACATCCTGGTTTACTCTCTCCACCTGCCCATTACTCTCGGGGTGAAACCCTAAAGTAAGGCTGATCGAGACCTCCAGACGTTCCATGAACGCCTTCCAGACCCTAGAAGTGAATTTTGGACCTCGATCAGACACTATATCCTCAGGCACACCGTAATGCCGGAAGACGTGCGTAAACAAGGCCTCCGCAGTCTGTAGGGCCGTAGGGAGACCGGGCAGAGGGAGGAGACGACAGGACTTCGAGAACCGATCCACAATGACCAGGATCACGGTGTTACCCTGTGAGGGGCGAGATTGGTTAGAAAATCCACGACAGGTGCGACCAAGGCTGTTGGGGAACGGGTAAGGGGTGTAGCTTCCCTCTGGGCAGATGTCTAGGAGCCTTACACTGGGTGCACACCGAGCAGGAGGAAACATAAACCCTCATGTTCTTAGCCAAGGTAGGCCACCAGTAAGTCCCGCTCAAACAGCGCACTGTCCGACTGATCCGAGGATGACGAGAGGGTGACGTGTGGGCCCAAAAGATCAACCGGTCACGAAGAGCAGACGGGACGTACAGACGCCCAGCGGGACACTGGACGGGAGCTGGCTCTGCAAGTAACGCCTGCTCAATGTCCGCGTCCAGCTCCCACACTACCGGCGCCACCAGGCAGGAGGTGGGGAGTATGGGAGTGGGATTCATGGGCCGCTCCTCTGTGTCATACAGCCGGGACAATGCGTCTGCCTTCACGTTCTGGGAGCCTGGTCTGTAGGAAAGGGTAAACACAAAACAGGTGAAAAACATGGCCCACCTTGCCTGGCGAGGGTTCAATCTCCTCGCTGCACGGATGTACTCCAGATTGCGGTGGTCAGTCCAGATGAGTAAAGGGTGTTTAGACCCCTCAAGCCAATGTCTCCACGCTTTCAAAGCCTTGACGACAGCCAACAGCTCCCGGTCCCCCACATCATAGTTTCACTCCGCTGAGGTGAGCTTCTTCGAGAAGAAGGCCCAGGGGCTCCTATCCCAGCCTCGGACCCGTCCACCTCCACTATGAACGCCAAAGAGGGATCTGGATGAGCCAGCACGGGAGCCGAGGTAAACAGAGCTTTCAGATGACCAAAAGCCCTGTCCGCCTCCGCCGACCACTGCAAACGCACCGGGCCCCCCTTCAGCAGTGAGGTAATGGGAGCCGCTACCTGACCAAAACCCCAGATAAACATCCGGTAGTAGTTGACAAACCCTAAGAACCGCTGCACCTCCTTTACCGTGGTGGGAGTCGGCCAATTACCCACGGCTGAAATGTGGTCACTGTCCATCTCCACCCCTGAGGTGGAAATGCGGTACTAGGAAGGAGACGGACTGCTGAAAGAACAGGCACTTCTCAGCCTTGACGTACAGGATATGCTCCAACAGGTGACCAAGTACCCTGCGCACCAGGGAAACATGCTCGGCGCGTGTAGCGGAGTATATCAGAATGTCATCAATTTACACCACTACACCTTGCCCGTGCAGGTCCCTGAAAATCTTGTCTACAAAGGCCTGGAAGACTGATGGCGCATTCATCAACCCGTACGGCATTACGAGGTACTCATAGTGCCCTGAGGTGGTACTGAAAGCCGTCTTCCACTCGTCTCCCTCCCAAATACGCACCAGGTTGTAAGCGCTCCTGAGATCTAATTTGGTGAAGAAGGGCGCCCCCTGCATTGACTCAATCGCTGTAACTATACCTCACAGTGATCTGGTTCAGACCCCGATAGTCAATACACGGGTGCAGACCTCCCTCCTTCTTCTTCACAAAAACGAAACTCGAGTAGGCGGGTTAAGTGGATGACCGAATGTACCACTGACGCAGGGATTCGGAGACATATTTTTCCATAGCCTCCGTCTCCGCCTGTGACAGGGGATACACGTGACTCCTGGGAAGTGCAGCGTCTACCAGGAGATCTACCGCGCAATCGCCCTTGTTACGAATCCCTTTGGCCCGGCAGTCTAGGGGGGATGGTAACGAGACCCGTAACATAACTCATGCAAAGTATAATAGTGAAAAAGTAACAGTGAGAACGAAAAACCACAGACAACTAAATCTACCGTCAAACACTCATGGTTTATTTGGTAAACACACGGTAAAGGGGAGCAGGAAAAGGGGCTGAGCTGGACCCAAGGAAAGAAACAAATGTCCAAAAACACCCCTAAGCTAGACTAGCCTACTTCAACAGCTAGCTAACTAACCAAAAATACAATGGGTGGTCCGCCCAGTTCTAACTAGTGTTCTTAGACAAAGTATTCCTACGGGTAGTGTATGCCCATGGGCAACTTGGCTTGGTACCCCCTTTTCCCACCATCAAACAAACAGTCAAACACCATAACAAACAATACTCACATGTAGTTGCTAAACCAAACGAGAGATCTACAGAGAGATTGCATGACAGAGAGATCGAGCTCCAGAGAAAACAACTGAATGGGTTTTTAAACCAAGGGAAAGGAGATGTGATTGGGCAATGGAAACAGGAGGAGGTGTGTCTTCTGATTGATGACTGATTGGGGAATGATGATTGCCACCTGTGAGGGGAGAAGGAGAGAAAAGAAATACACACACAGGATACACACACACACAGGATACCTGTATCCTGTGAGCTTTTGGAGTGGCAGGTCCGGTATTTTTTTGTCAGTTTTCGACGGCGCGCGGGGGAACTCGACATTGTCTTCTGAAAAGCGTTCGGTATACACGGCGAATTGCTCCGGCTCTGATTTTATTTGATACATATGAGAAAAACATCATAAAGTAGGATTTTTCAACCGAGTTTGATCAGTTTATTCAACGTTTATTGGGACTTTTGGAATTTTTCGTTCCAGGCGCAAACATTTCTTGGACACGTGAGCTCGACATGGCTAGCCAAAGTTGTAAAACATTAAAAAAATCGGAAATGATGGCTGGATTCATAAGATGTTTATCTTTCATTTGCTGTATTGGACTTGTGATTTCATGAAAATTATATTATATGATATCCCTGTCCCATTAGGCTAGGCTATGCTAGTCAGCTTTTTTGATGAGGATGCTCCCGGATCCGGGATGGGTATCACTGAAAGGTTAATGATACAAATCACTGTGTACAAAACACAATAATCATAATGGGACAAAACCCCAGACATAACGTGCACAAGCACTTACAATAAACAATACCGGAAAGGACATGTGGGGAACAGAGAGTTAAATACACAACATGTAATTGATGGAACTGAAACCAAGTGTGTGGGAAGACAAGACAAAACAAATGGAAAATGAAAGGGGCATCGGCGATGGCTAGAAGACCGGTGACGTTGACCGCCGAATGTTGCCCGAACAAGGAGAGGGACCGACTTCGGAGGAAGTCATGACATTGTGTCTTCAGTCAATCCTAGCACTGGCCCGTAGTGTGAAAGTGATAGACTTAGGGACAGTTTGCCAGACACAGATTAAGCCTAGTCCTGGACTAAAAAGATACAAAAGAGTCTCCATTGAGAATGCTTTTTAGACTTGGCTTAATCTGTGTCCAGGAAACAGGCCTTAAAGACCAGGCCATACTGACATTCATCAATGGAAAGACACCGTAAAGCACTGGCAGGAAGAGCTTTAAACCACTGTCTTAATTAAACCTCCTCAACCCCAGGGACCACAGTTATCTGATATCAAGTTTATGCAACCACACTACCGTAGCAGTGGTTAACCTGAAGAGAGATGGAAGTCCGTGGTTTCACTTCCTCAAAGTGGTTTATTTTCATTTTTAAGGAGCTTTCGATAGTGTTACCAATGTACACTCTTCCTGTCATAAAAGCAGGTGATGTCTTTTTCTAGGTTGTGTGTGTGACATCTTACAAAGCCCCATGCAGCCACACACTGTTCCTGGCCATAATGTCAACATAGACTTTGTGAGGACATACGACAGGTCAGACAGGTGAAAGATAAATTACCGAAGAGAGGGCCTTGAAAGAGACACACAAGGTATAGAAAAACAGAAGCGAAAGAGCTGCCTTGTTCGTTAACCGCCATGGTCAGAGAAAAAGAGAGAGAGATGGAGAGTGAATGCCCATAACTTATCTACTGTCTAATGAGAGGGAGACAGTGAGCAAGGCCCATAAATCATTGAGTGTGTGTGTGTGTGTGTGTGTGTGTGTGTGTGTGTGTGTGTGTGTGTGTGTGTGTGTGTGTGTGTGTGTGTGTGTGTGTGTGTGTGCTTGTGAGGCCTACCTACCTAACAGAGTCGGAGTCACAGGACTCCTTGCGGCTGGTCTCTAACAGGTCCTCCTGGGAGTGGAAGCGTTGCAGTTTGCAGCCGCAGCGCAGCACGGCCTGGGACACAGAGTAATGGGTTCTCCCTGAGGCGCAGGCCTCTATCTGGGACACCCCCAGCTCCGACTGCAGGAAGAGGTGCAGACAGCTGTCTGACAGAAGCAGATTACTCTCCAGGGTCCTAGCATCAAATACCAATGGGCATATTAGAAAATGGAACTCTGGTACTATACCAACAGACCCATAAATACAAATGGATATTCATGGGTATGTTGATTTCTTTATCATTAGTCAAATAGAACCTACTACAGCGTCTATTGTTCKCTACCGCCAGAAAAACAGAGGAAGCACAACCTAGTGCAGCAACGAGGAGGCATATGGATATGTGTAAGAAATGTTTAGTAGGCCTTTAACCCTTGAGTATAACCTGTTGTTTTTCTAGTATTTTTTGAGAACTATTTTTCTTGTTATTTTTTGTAATGTTTGTTAGGAGGACACTCACAGTTGAAGGAACTTCTGGAGGCCCTTCATCCTCTCTGTGATCTGCTGGGCGTTGTTCAGGCTATTCCCGTACAATACACTCAGGTGAGAAAGAGAGCAGAGACAGAGAGAGGGGGGGGGGGGTTGGGGTAGAGAGAGAAATAGAGGGAGGGATGAGATACAGTGCTAATT